>NW_009923066.1:9342-50289 GCF_000696875.1 Nestor notabilis | reverse complement strand
GCTTGTTGAGATCTGAAAACTTACTACCAGAGAGCAGTCATTCTTGTTCACAGGCAGTATCAAACACATTTTGGCATAAAATGTCATCCATCTTGCTTTCCTTTAGGTAAAACACAGAGCATTCAAACAAGGGCAGTATATATTAAGTCTCAAAACAGTTTTGTATAGCATGTGCAATGTATGTGTCATGGTTGAAGCCCAGCCAGTGACTCAGAACCACACAGCCACTTGCTCACTCTTCCCCCCTGCCTTCCCTTCTTCTTCTTCCCCCCTTCTCCCAAAGGGATGGGGAGGAGAATCGCAAGAATGTAAATCCCACAGGCTGACATAAGAACAGTCCAGTAACTAAGGTATAATACAAAACCGCTACTGCTACCACCAATAATAATGATGAGAGAAATGACAAGGGGAGAGAATATAAAACTAAAAGGAAAAAGGAAAAAAAACAATAAACACAAGTGGTGCTCAGTACAATTGCTCACCACCTGCTGACCGATACCCAGCCCAACCCAGACAGCGATCTGGGCCTTCCGGGTAACTTCCCCCACTTTATATACTGAGCATGACGTGCTGTGGTATGGAATACCCCTTCGGCTACTTTGGGTCAGGTGTCCTGTCTCTGCTTCCTCCTAGCTTCCTGTGCCCCTCCTCTCTGGCAGAGCATGAGACTGAAAAGTCCTTGATTGGCATAAGCATTACTTAGCAACAACTAAAAACATCGGTGTTACCAGGGTTGTTCCCAGGCAGAAATTCAAAACCATAGCACTGCATCAGCTACTAAGAAGGAGAAAAATAACTGTTACAGCTGATCCCAGGACAGTATGTAACAAATCTTACGTACACAGTGTTTTGATAAGGCTCTCATTAGATTTTGGTAAAATGCAAATTTTGTGTCCCACAAAGCTTTGGGAATGGAAAATGTTCCAATTCTCTAAGTTCTGATAAAGGAAGATGCTGAATAAATGCCTGGAGTTACTGACATGTAAACATAAATGTAGCACTTAAGGTTCAGATTCATGTTCTGAAGGACACTATTATGTTTTACTTACCCAAATCTGGGAAATTAATTCAGCTCTTTTAAACCCTAAATGAGAATCCTAGCCATCAGATATGGGATCAGTATTTGAGGCCAGTAGCCATAGCGCGATTTGATACCGAAGTTTTTAAAATTACTGAAGAGACAAGTTTGTGAGAGCTTCACCAGTAGTTGACTAATGTTTACAGTATTTACAGTGGCTGTAGAAAACTCAGGGTAAGTCTCTCTAAATTAGACATATTAGATCCATATGTGTGAGAGGATACCTATTATTATATAGTATTTTTAACTTTGGTTATTTCATCTTGTCATTTCTACTGTGAGAGATACTGAAGATTATTAGAAATGTTAACTGTACCATGCTGTAATGTGAATGTATGTTTTAGCATGTCACTGAATATAGCTGTATTCTATTTCCTATAAAAGGGTAAATATTTCTGCAGTGTGATTATTTTACCTTCTCATTTCTTCTGGATTTGGATCATTTCAATGGGAGGTTAATCTTGATCTAAGAGTTGCTCTAATGTAGTGTTTTTTCAGATGCAAATGTGTAATTCACAAAACGACTATAGTAATTTCTACCGTAGGTTAGATTCAAAACTGATGTGAAACCTTTCACAGTGCTCTTGAGCCATCCAGGTCCCAAAATAATTTCCATTAATGTAGTTCTTTGAGTGTGTCTGGTTCTTTTATCTACATTGAAGTATTTCCTCCAGTGTTCTAGACCTGAGTAAACTTCATTGCCTTTATTTTAAAGTTTAAGATAAAACATCCTGAAAGTGCTATTTTTCATTTCTTCCTATAAACTTTACACACTTGTTTGTCTTCTTTTTTTTCTCATATCGAAGCATAGGTTAAGTATAAATTTATTTCCTAACATGTATTACTGAGACATACCTAATTCCATTGCTTACCTTTGATACTCCTTATTTTGCATAAGCATTGGCATTCAGGTCTAATGTGAGGAAATGTATTATAGGTATTGATTGCAGTTGTGAAGCTGTTCTGATTGAGTGACGGATTCCCTGATGCGTTTTCACTGTTCCCTTCACTACTTGGAGATGGAAAAGCAGGTAAGTACAAAAATAGCTAGTTTAATCAGTGTTTTTTTCAGGTGAATAGAGTACTCTAGCTCACACATGCAAGTGCAAGGCCACAAACACAAAAGATGTGTTTCTGGATTTGTGTTTTAACATCCTGAAAAAAGCCCTGAATATACTTTCAGGATATATTTCAGAGGTACTCTGTGTTTCATTACTCTGGCCTTGATCCACTTAAAAAAAATCTATTTCAAGTATATATTTCTTGGATTCCTTTTCAAAGGAAAACATTTTCACCAATGATGTTTCCTAAGAACGTAAACTGAGAATTCTGCCAATGCTTGACACTGTGACTGCCATAGCTGGTGAAAGCTTCTTGAATCCTCTTCACCTTGAGCCCAGCACTGCTCTGTTGGTTACATAGAAAGGTGACTTTTCATTTAGGAGTCACAAAAAGGATGACTTCTCTTTTTTGGTTGCAGACACTGTGTACATTTTCAAAACTGATTCACAATTACTGTCTTTACTCTTAAAGAACAAGGAAAGGTTCATCACCTGCCCGTGGAAATTCCAGGATCATTGTACAGATAGGTTTATTAAATGTTGAGAATAGCAGTAGGTATAGTTGGATAATTTGAAAAGAATCTGTATTGTACTTTATCTTTTACGTGTATTAATTCAGATGGGATATTTATCTCTTTGAGTTAAGATATAACATGCTGTGAAGAAAAGGAGAAAAGAAACCAAGCCTTCATTTCATTCTTTTCTACTTTTCAATTTGTAAATCTGTAGTTATTCTGTCTAAAATGAGAGGAAAAATATAGAGGAAGTCATTAGGACAAGAGAGTCAGTCAATCTGCACTAAGTCTAGGATTCTTAACTTTGGATACTATTTTCAAAATAATAAATGATAACTGTAGATTATTATGTAATCTAGATCACATTAGGTTTGTTTTTTTTTTAATTTTGAGGCAGCTTGACCTAATTCCACCTTCACACAGTGTGTTTCAGTGGATGTTGCTGTTGAGAAATGGTCAGTATTCTGATCTGAGCTTTTCTATCTATTGATTAAAATTATCTGCTCTACCTGTATGAGTTCAATGTGGACTTCTAATTTCTCTGTGAAATTGTCTCCTTTGATAAGGGTTCAGTTATTTAGATCTTTCCTCTACAAACAACATTCCTTCTACATATTAATTTTATTAAGCATGGAAGCATGTGGAATGCAACCATTCAACCACCACAGTTTGCATTTAGCACAAAGCATCCTTTTTCTAGGGTGTATTTTCAAAATGCTAGGGAGTGTTTTTTCACGATTTCTAATAGAAGAAAGAGCCAGTAGTACAAAGTAGATTAATGAATGAGTGTGCTACTATATTACTTCACTGAAAACAAACATTAGCTTTCTTTTCTAATGCCAAGTTCTGTGAAAATAGGTCTTTCCTTTTACACACAGAATTATATTAACTTATAGTAGCTGAAATAATTTAATCTGTTGTGCACAGTGTGTACCTCTGGTTTCATTAATCTTTAGAAAAAGAAGTATTGAAAAGGACAGAAATGAACATTTTATGCTATTTGCAAAAATACACCATTATTCTAGTATTTTGCTCATCCACTTAACTGCAGTAGGGGTATAGACTTTGAGCATTTAAACAGAATTTTCATAGAGGAAATTTTACTTATGAGCTATTTGAGCATATACACAAGTTGGGTTGTTTTTTTTTTGATGTGTAGTCAACAATATGTGAATTATTTTCTGGTATTGATGCAGTACTAGAGGGATGATTAACAAGTTACATTAAAATTATCAGTAAAGTGAATACACTACCTAGTATTTTACCAATTAGTTTTTGAAAGCCTTCAGAAATCTATATATTTCTTGAATCATACTAAGTCAGCCATGCTCTGGGGACAAGCCTGTTGTCCTGGGTTCAGCTGTAACAGTTATTTTTCTCCTTCTTAGTATCTGGTGCAGTGCTGTGGTTTTGACTTTCAGTCTGGGAACAACGCTGATAACACCGATGTTTTTAGTTGTTGCTCAGTAGTGTTTATGCCAATCAAGGACTTTTCAGTCTCATGCTCTGCCAGGGAGGAGGAAAAGCCGAGAGAAAGCAGAGACAGGACACCTGACCCAAAGTAGCCGAAGGGGTATTCCATACCACAGCACGTCATGCCCAGTATATAAAGTGGGGGGAGTTACCTGGAAGGCCCAGATCACTGCTTGGGTTGGGCTGGTTATTAGTCGGCAGTTGGTGAGCAATTGCATTGTGTATCACCTGTGTTTATTGGTTTTTTTTTTTCTTTTTCCTTTTAGTTTTATATTCTCTCCCCTTGTCATTTCTCTTATCATTATTATTGGTAGCAGCAGTGGTCTGTATTATACCTTAGTTACTGGACTGCTTTTATCTCAACCTGTGGGATTAACATTCTTGCAATTCTCCTCCCCGTCCCTCCGGGAGCAGGGGGGAAGAAGTGGTGGGGGAGTAAGCAAGTGGCTGTATGGTGCTGAGTTACCAGCTAGGCTTAAACCATGACACCTGTCAACTGTATGTCACTGAAGTGTTCCTTAACCCTTTAGTTACCACTTCTTCATGCAAAACAGAAATTGACGATTACAGCTTGATAGCTCAGAGGCAATGCTGAAATCATTTTACTTTTTCCCAGATTTTAGTGTAACCATTTTTAAACTCCAAGGAGCAATATGTCATCCCCGCACTGCACTTCCAGTGATCCTTTCCAGCCTTCCTACTTACTACCTAGTAGTAGCATGGATCTGATTCATACCAACATACTTGCAACTTCATTTCTGTGCGGCACTGTCAGCAGTGGGAATTTGATGCTAATTTGTGCAGTCCATAGGAATTGTACTAGTTATTTGTAATCTGTTCTGGGTAATTATTAACAAATAGAGATGAGGAGCAGAACAGAAATGATACCACAGCTAACAACTGTATTTTAATCCTTGTTTCTAGATGCATTTTATTCCTCTTTATCTTATTGCAATAAGGGTTATATTCTGTGCACAGATCCATAAAACATTTTGATCAGTCTCCTGATCAAACATAAAATGCTACATAGACAAATATGCAGCTGTGTTTCTACAAAGGTTAAGTTTTATAGCCTAAAATCAGCATCTGTTTCTAAAGAGAGTTTAATGTTTCTTTAAGGTCTGAGTCTGGAGCTCAGCAGTGCATTCTGCAGAAGGGTAGCAGATTTGAATTCCGGTAGCTAAAGGGATGAACTGACAATTTTCTTCTGTCACTTAAAGAATAACAACAACAAAAAAACCCAACAAAACCCAAACATAACATATTGAAGAATGGCAACTTTTTCTAAAATGAATATTCAACTTAACGCTCTGCTCAGAGGCAGTGTTGAATATTTTATTTTTTCTGTTGGATTTGTGAAAGTTGCATAGAAAGCTATTTCTATCTATGGATTACAGCATGAAGAGATTAAATTTGTAGTTGGTGTGTGTGATTTAATATTGCTTTAAAATGTTGTGATCCTCAAAAAAGTATGTTGCAGAACTCATCATAAGCTGAACATTAGAGAGACTTCGTAAGTGAAGGTGATAGTTACCCAGCAATTTCCTTCTGTGTTAATTGGAATAAACAGCCCATCAAGCCAACCTGAAATTTTAAGGTAATGACATTGCTCCTTATGGGTGTTTTCTCAGCAAGATATGTATAGCCTTGTGGTTATTAGTACAGCTGAGTTTTCTTGACACTTATTCCAGCTATTTGCTCTACTGGAATTTTGCAGATCTGTAATAATGCTGAGCAACATACCACCATGAGAATGTCCTTGACAAACTAGCCCCAAGTCTGCATATAAAAGGAAGTTTATCAACTGATTTCATTTTAGTTCTGTAATCTTAAATTTCGTGTTACTTGCACCAGATTGTTCTGAACATAGAAGGATCTTAAGGCAGTGTTAGATCAAGTGAAAATTAATGAGGGTTTGGGTTTTTTTTTTATATATATCGTGTATTTTTATATCTCCCTGTTGCGATTTCACTGCTTAAATTCAGTTGTGAATATCATAGTCCAATTTTTGTGATTCCCCCCCCCCATCTCCTCACCCCCGTTAAGCTAGCATAAGTTTTACTTTTTCAAAACAAATTTTGTTGGCTATGGAGAAACTAGTTCAGTGAGATTGCTCCTTTTTTGAAGACTGTATTGTTGAGCTCAATGTTCGGTAAATTTTTTCTTACTATGGCACTTCTGGCTTAAAAAATGTTACATTAAAATTTCACCCATCTTCATTTTTCTTTTAGAAAGTATGGTTCTGCAAGTTTTATGTTCACCAAAAGAGATTCATGAGCCTTTCCAAATAATGTATGAAACATGGAAACACAATACTTTTTACTAAGTAAAAAAACCTTAGTAAACTTCGTCAGGTTTGTCCCATAGGAACCGAAGTCTGTTTACGTATGTTTCTGTCTATGATGATTATCCTAACTGGTTTCAATATGTTAGTTGGAAACATTAGACCTGCATTAAGCAGAATTCTGCAACCTTCCCCCAAAAGCTGTATTTGTAGGCATAGGAGAGATGTTCTGTTGACTGAGTTGCTTCAAAAAGTTGGGATGTGGACTCCCAAAAACAACATTGATTTAAGAAGCTAAACCTAATACTAATACGGTCTTAAGACATTTTTAAATACTTAGATCTATTTTTCTGCATGTAGCTGCTTTGTAGAATTGTCCACAATGTACGTCACAAGCCAGAATTGTACAGGATAATGATGACATGATTTTTGTAGTTGTAAATGTTTTTTGGTTGGTTTGTTTGCACCTGAATCTACTCTCCTGACTAGTTCTATAGCAAGTTTGGTAAATTTGTCCTTGTGTCAAAAATGCTGAATGAAAACAATTAAATAATCATTTTCAGAAGACAGTGGATTAGATTCTGAAAGAAATTTGTAGACTTCATGAGTCTGCTCTTGAAATCTGTAACAGTATACTTTTGCAAAACAAAATCCCTCTGAGTTAGAGACAGATCATTGAAGATACTGCTTTATGTGTCCTCCTTACCTACATTTTTGATAGAAGCTGCATTTGTGTCCATCTAATCTTTCTTTAGTTCAGTTCAAGCAAGGTACGAACAGATAACTGTGGGTCATTAAGATGAATGGGATTGGCAAATGATGCCTTCCAGTGCCTTCCTGACTCTCAATCTTTGGTTTCACTGTGGGATATGTGGAGCTAGCTTCATAACTGTTTAGTGAAAACATGTTTTGAGAAAAAAGTGTATTTTTCCTATTGAAAGGAAACAAGTAATTTCTTGCATTGAGAACCACTCTTTCTGGTGAAAAATGGACAAAATTGCTCCACTGAACGTAGTGTTAGTCATAGTTTTGCCTAGATGCAAAAGTGGCAATGTTTTAAAATGGACATGTTTAGCTTTACTTGCACAACTTTTTTGACAGAGTAGTGTACATTTGTTTATGCAAGGAAAAATGATGAACTAGAGAATAGAGAAGGAAAAGAAGTGTTCAGTTTCAGAAAGCATTTTTTTAAACAGACAGAATCAGGATGTAGGCAATGTTGTATTGTTTGCTGTCCTGCAGGGGAATACTGCTGTCTTAAATGTACAATCGGTTATAGTTTACTGTTAATGATCATGACTTTTTACCTGTCCATAGGAAACGAGCCAGTTATTTACACTACTGAGTTGGTTTATTCTACATCTGTAGTCAGTGGAAATAAAAACTGAAATTAACCATTAAACTTACATATGGGAAAAAATTTACACTTGCTTTTTTACAGTAGCAGTTCTTAGATATGAATTATTGCGATTTGATTTTAAATGTAAATGTGCTTGAGTTTTCTTAATAGTAAGTGGTAAAACATTGGTTTACATCAGTAGGGTTTTTTCTAAAAAATGTTGATTTAGGGAAAAAAGAAAGTAAGAGAATAGGCACTATTAGAGAGTCTTGAAAAATATTTAGGTTAGTTCTCACGTAAGAAACACACAGAGAAAGAAGACAGTTTTTAGTTTAGTAAGTTTTCTGTAACACGACTTTCCATCTGCCAAGGGATCATGTTAGTACTGACAAAGCACTTTTGGTGAAAAAGAATACATATGTATTCTGGGTGATACATACAACTGCAAAGGGACCATAAAAGAGGAAGGCCATAGCTTTAAGGACCGTCTTCTGTTTGATTGGCCATTGTAGTTCAAGTAGGGGAATAAGATTCAGACCCACTCTTTGTCACTGGTTTTAATTTTAAAGGAAGCTCTGTTGTAAATGGTATTTGTGATATTCTTGTTACGAATTTTTTACAAGGAAGCCAGAAACCCACCAAGGCAGAATTTTTCTAATTGATTCATGACACTTCAGCAAAAACATGGATATAAATGAAATTCTTATCTAGGTATTCACTGCCACTGTATCTGTAAAATTAATTATCTTTCAGTAAACTAAAATTACTCAAATATATTTATGAGTTGATTGAACTCTTCCAGTCTTCCCCAAAGCTTTTCCTTTTACTTTTTAAAAATGCAAAATCACTGATTTTTTTTTTACTTTATATTTTTTATATTTATTTATGTCTTATTTTCTGATCTTTTTTTACCTGGATAAAATTCGCATAACTCATCAGAGAGAAGTTCACTGCATTTAACAAATGCTTTAAAATACATTTAAAACTTTCTTCAACAGAAAAGAAATCAAGTCTTTGATAGAGCTGATTTTGTATTGTTTTTTCTAGTTATTTTCTTAATGGCTATCATTCTGTTTATTTGTGTATAAACTGGTATTAAATATTTAAATGTATAAACTAGGATTAAATGTATAAACTGGGATCAAACAACCTCTGCAAGATACTGGAAAAAATTGAAGACATTTTGTTTCAAGAAAGAACAGTTTCTACAGGGAAAAATTATTTTTTTTTGGCAGAGACGTGTAGAAAATAGTGAATATCTCAAATTTCTTTCCTCCAGTCTGTAGCTTTAACAGCAAAATCTGACTCCCATGTTGAACAATGCTAGAATGTAGGGTTTTCAGTGTACAAACAACAGTTCAGAGCAGGAGTTTTAATCTCGGTACTTTATGATACGTTGCATGAGACAGAATCCATTTCAGTTAAAAGTAAAATCATATAGGATATTTGAAAGTATAATAAAGTAAAAAATAAGGTTTATTGTTCTCAATATATAAGAAGAAATATAGTCATAATGTTAGAAAAGGAGCAAGCCTGAGGCAGAATTTATTCTGAAGTAGTTTTTCTGACTCTGCGTATCTTATTAATTCAGCTGCTGTTCCTGGTAAAAGAATTGGAAAGGATTTTAAAGGACTACATGTCTCATAAGAGCTTTCTGAAGTCTCGGTTTTAATCAACACCTATTTCTTTTAGTGAGCTTAGTTATGAAGAGGAACATCTCAATGTCCTCACACACTCATTGGCTTACAAATTAAGAGTGGCTCTGCACAAGCAAAAATGCAGGTCAGCCACTAGGTATTTGTTTTGTTTTCATATAGGAGCCTGTGCTTATAGTGTCTGTGTTTCTGACTCTGAGAAGTAACTTTATATGCAGCTCCACATGTCAAAGCAGAGGGAGTATGACAGAGTTTGTTTTTGGTTTTGTTTGGCCATTTAAAAAGAATGATTAAAAATGGATGATCCAAAAGGCAGATTTTATAGCCTTTCCTTTTGCATTTTTAATGTTAATTGACCAGTTTCACTCTGAATGAAAAGTTACTCCTAAATAAACCAAGGTCACATTTTCTGCAAGGAAAAAGCTTCCCATCTAGTCTTTCCTGCCTCTGTGGGGAAAGGATAAGCCAAGTTTTCCACACATTTATCCTCCCCAGTCAGTATCAGGGGTTATAGCCTCCTTCCCAGTTGCCTTTCTGCTTCTCTGTTAGTGATGGTATTTAACCTTTACGCTTTTCTGAACTATCTTCTTCTTGGTATCATGTATCAGACAGATCTTGTTTGCTCTTCCTGAGGACTTCTGTGGCTTAGTTCTATTATTAATATGATTCTGTCTCCAGCGGACCTGTAATACCATTCTTCATCATCCACTTATTAAAAAAAAAAAAGTAAAAATATGCTGCTTCTGCCATGATCTTTCTAAATATCTGCAAATTAATGTAATTACCTTCTTTCATATCCTTTCCTGCAACTCTTTTCTGGTGTTATATTCAAAAGAGGACATGCCAGTGCTCCAGGGGCTTGTATTTTGAGACTGCATTCCACCACTGTTATCCTATTGTTTCCTTGTGCTTTGTAATGCCTGTTTATTTTTTGGGTTTAATTTCACATTAGAACTGCAGTGAGGACAATTAAAGGGCTCTGAAAAGTCTTCCTCATCATTGTGCTGTTGCTCTGTGTTTGTACTGCTGCGTATTTCTTCTTGTTTCTGAACTCATGGATTGTGACTTAATGCTTAAGATGTTTTTGATTGTTGTGCTTTGAGTTTGATGACTGAACGTGGTAACTGTAGCACTTGGTATGTTAGATCAGAGTTAGAAAACTGAAGCATGTTATTAGGATGTAATTCCTTCCATGTAAGTTCTGGGTAAGGTTACTGTGATGTAAGCTCCACTGTTACCCTTTCAAAGTTACGAGCTGTGCAGTAAAGAGTATAAAAAAAGCTTCACTTGATCCTGGCTTTGGGTCTTTGGGGAGAACAAATAATGGGGAATTAAAGGAAAAAGTGTGCTGTAAGGATTTGGAAGGAAAATATGTAACAAAATTATTAAGTAACTGTCTCTTATAAAAGAGAAGCAACTGAATGTGTCTTTTTGATTAAAAGACAGAAGAGGTTTTAATGTAATTTTACTGATTGAGACCTCAAAGGTCAGCTCTGTATTCAAGTTTAATGTAAAATGTAGTGTGACTGGAAAGTGATAGTACTTGGGTAAAAAGAATAGGTTGTTGCATTGGTTCTATTTCTTGTCCCATTACTGCTTACTTTTAGCTTGATAATTGCTAAAATTGGACTTCATCATCTCCATCTCAGGCTAAATGCAGTGTAGGCAACCAAGCTTTCCGCTTTTCTGAAGTATTGGAGCTTTTCTGTATGTCTGTGTTTGCAATCCTCTGTTGCCTGCAGGGAGAGATTTCTTAAAGCTCCGAGAAAGACAACATAAACCCCCTGTATACTGCAAAATGGTAAATGCTTCTAAACTGAAAGAATGGCTGTGAATAGACAGTGAGGCAGGAACCTGCACATCAAAGTATTCAGACTAGTTAAAAATATTTGCTATTGCAATGTGTTGGTAATACAGCATGAAATTGAGCTGTGTTTCAGCCGACAAAGCATCTGGCTGCACTGTCAGATGGAACAATCATCAAGGGACTTAGCCATTATCCTGTGGTCTTCAAATAATCTTCTACATTAAAAATATTTGGAATATGCTGATAACTGTGTTTTGAACACTTCTGATTTTTTACTATCAATCAATTAATGATGACTTTGAAGTCACTTGAGGTTATGGCAGAGCTAGTGTCGTGGTTCAAGCCCAGCCAGCAACTTGGAACCACACAGCCGCTCGCTCACTCCCCTGCCTCTTCCTTCCTCCCCCCGCTCCCAGAGGGATGGGGAGGAGAATCGGAGGAATGTAACTCCCACGGGTTGAGATAACAGCTCTCCAGTAACTCAGGTATAATACAAACCACTCTTGCTACCAATAATAATGATAAGAGGAATAACAAGGGGAGAGGACACAACCGCTCACCACCCGCCAACCAATACCCAGCCCGACCCAAGCAGCGATCTGGGCCTTCCGGGTAACTCCCCCCAGTTTGTATACTGGGCATGACGTGCCATAGTGGAATACCCCTTTGGCCAGTTTGGGTCAGGTGTCCTGTCTCTGCTTCCTCCTGGCTTCCCCTCCTCCCTGGCAGAGCATGAGACTGAGAAAGTCCTTGGTCAGAGTAAACATTACTTAGCAACAGCTAAAAACATCGGTGTTATCAGCATTGTTCCCAGGCTGAAAGTCAAAACCACAGCACTGCACCAGCTACTAAGGAGGAGAAAAAATGACTGCTGTAGCTGAACCCAGGACAGCTACTTATTTTATGAGGCTGTGAAAGTGCAACACAGGAAATGTTTGTCAAAATTATTTATTTTTATTGTTTATTTTTCTCCATCCATCTTCAAGTATGCATCACAGAAGTGCATCACAGCCCCTGTAAGATATAATGCAAGGGATTCCTCGATTTGCTTCTGACAACTGCTGCATTCTAAAGTTACTGTTGCCAGCGGATATACATCTTAGTCTATATTACAGTTTAGTAACTATGTACCTTTTAATGAATGACAGTGTTGTCACTGCAGTGTAGTGCGACAAGGTTACAAGTTTGTAAATGAACATTCTTAGTCTGAGTTTATATGCTTATTATCTGTAAATAACAATCTAATAAGTATTACATACAGTTTTGAAGCTAGCTACTAAACCCCTGATTCTATGCGCTTCATTTATTTAATCAAGAAACAGATTTTACCCTGTAATCTATGTGTCCTTTCAACATTAAAGAAATTCAGTTTTTGAATATGAGACGTTCAAAACAAGTCACTTCTGTGCAACATGCAGAAGAAAATGAGTTAAGGGATTTTTGCCACAGGATTTGTGGCAGCTAATTCTGAAAAATGTTTTTATCTTGCAAGCTGTTTATAAGCAGTCCACAGTCTTGAAAGTGTATCAGGGCTCATGCATCCATCAAAAAATCTTCATCTGTGTATAACTGTGTAAACTTTGTGTCTACATCTGTGTAAAATCAATACCTGAGAATCACTCAGATCCTCAAAGAGATTCCTCCATCCCACCCCTCTGCTGGCGTGCTCTATGGGCATCCATAATGCAGCTCATCAGAATGTCTGTAGACCACCAACGATGGTAAATACTAATTTCACTATATACTGTAAAAGATGTCTTTGAGCCCTATTCCACAGATCTTTCCTCTTTGGTATGTTGTTCTGCCCTCTATTTTTTTTTTTCCATTATCTCTATGCTGAGAAATTCTCTCTCTACTGATTCTGCAAGCTCAGCCCAGAGCTAGGAAAACTCATCAGATGACATGGTCTATTCAAGGAGGATTTTTTGATTTTGGTTTTTTTTTTTCTTTTTCCCCTCAGATTTTAATGAATATAAATACAATTAATATATTTCTCCAAACTAGAATGTTGAGAGACCACAGAGATGTGGCATAGACTTTGCTTTCCGCTTTGATCTGAAAGAAATCCACTTTCCTCTTATATCATGAGTGGTAGGTACAGGGCAGTGAATCTTTAATCAGGCAAGGCCTATGAAAGTCAAATTACTTGTCAAGAAGTTTAACAGCTGGTCTTTTGTTCCATTCTAATGTTTTGAAACTGTCATTTAGTAGACCACGAAGCACAAGCAGTGTCAGAGAAACTCCCAAAGTAGCTATAGTGAGAGCATTTTGTTCTCAGCTGTGTAACACTGCACTAAGAAAACATCCCTACATCCTAGTCTGTCCTTCCAAATCAAGAAACATGTTCGCTTCCTCTGTGTACTTACAGAGCTGACCTGTATCCAGTGTTTTAAGGGAAAATCCCTAGATAAGAGAGTACACAAAACCACTACAAAGCCTACTTGTATGTCTAGAAGGTGTCTGGTTTCTGTTCTTGCCTCCAGCTCCCAGGTTCGTGACCTCTCTTTGGAATAAGACCTACCCTTACTCTTGCAGTGTAGCTATGCTGCCTTTGAGTATAGGAATGAGGTGGGTACTAGCTCCAGTGTTGAACACCCGTTTAGTCCGTTTTGCAACCCACAGTGGGAGATGTTGTCTGAGGTGTAAGCGGCCCCTGTCCTGATAGGTACCTTGCAGTGCAATACAGACTGGGAGCCTAGGGAGTGAGGTCAGGGGGCTGTTACTGGGGGTAAGTAACAGCCATAAAGGAATAGCCTTTGGGACCTCTGTAGCAGATAATAGAGACAAGATAGTCTGCCTTCACTGATTCAGATCCAGATGGTAATGATAAAGAGAATTGGTGTTTTCTATATGACATTGTGAGTTGTTGAGGTGATGGATTGGTTTTGTTGTTTCTGTTTTCCTCTGAATTTTACCTAGACATTGTTTGAGTATTGGGAGAAATCATGTAAAAGAACAGTCTTCATGAGCAATTACGAATACCAAAGCAATCTACATAGCGCGCAGAAGATTATGGTAATGTGGGTGAGATTTGATCTGCAGAACCCACTGAAATACAACGGCTAGGTGTCTGCGGAACTGTGACATGTGAGTTAATTTGAACAGATTAGATTGCCAGGAGCAGTGATGCTTGGGGAACAGCATAAAATTATTCCATTTAAAATGAAACCGTTTAAACTGTTTTGCTGCTGCTAGAATGAAAATAACCTATGTAGAAGAATCAAATTATCGTTGCTGAGGAAAGAGAGTATGAGTGTAAAGTTTGAGGTGTGGGTGTGTGGTTCTTTTGTATGTTTAATTCTACCCAACTAAAACAACTTGCAGATTTGTTCTGAACTCAGAAAAAATACCTGAAAAATAACCTTGAGATGTTGCTCAGAGCTGAACTATCTGGAATGTTACAATTTAAAATGAGAGATTTAAAATGTTCAAGGTACTTTACTTTTTTTTAGAAATATGCCAAAATAAGATGGACATAATTTAAAATTAATAACATTAATAGCAATTATGCAGAAATATAATGTAAGGCTTATTTTTGCCATTTATTCTTCTGAAACTTTAAGTAGAAATGGAAGTAGATGTCTAAAAAGCCAGGACTGTTTCCAGCCTATGATTTCAAACACAGCTATGGATATTCAAACAAGATGCATAGTAGAATTTCCCACAATTTGCAATTTTTACCTCAAGTTAATTTATTGAAATTTACTGTCTGTAGTATGAACACATGTTAACTACAGGCATATATTTATATGTGTACTCTGTGTATCTTCCTACTTGTCAGTGATAAATTTCTACCTTTCAAACCTAACACTTGCCGTTAATTTTAGCTCTTAGTCATGCCCATTGGGTATTATTTTAAACAAAGATTTATTCAGACAAATTATTTTGTGTTATTTAGAAGCTAATACTTGGATATTACAGTTAGATCAACTCTCTGAACCCCTGACACTTGTAATTGCTGTACATGTAACTTAGTGTTAATATGATTATATAAATTAATTGTTAATCATTAAACTGTATAGGTCTCAGTATTTATTAGTTCAATTTGCTAAAATAATGGCTCTAGAAATTATGTTTTCCATTTTAGATTTAATGTTGCTCCTAATAAAATCTATTTGTTAAAATTTGGTCTATGTATATTTTATAATTAGTAGTTCCCAGTGATATTAATTATCAATTAGGATGCACTTAATGTTCAACAAATAACCTAATATATCTTAAGTGTGTAGCCAGTTGTCTAATGCTTAGAGCAAAACACTGGGGAATAGGCTATAGCCTATATGAATCTGGTACTTACCTATACCATACAGTGATAAAAGTGAATGTAGTTCATAATTTGATTCTGAATATGCATGTAAAACAATCAAGCACTTCAATCTGTAAGGCTTATTCATAAAAAATGAAGTAAAATTCATCTGGAGAGTGTGTATGGTGCTGCTTGGAGTTTGACTAGGTGTGAAATGAGCCAAAGCTATATGCTTCACCAGGAAAACCTGTGGGGAGCAGGAGAGGTCTGGGTTCAGTTGCTGCCAGCAGTTAATTGTGGGACGTAGTAACTGGCAGACCCCACAGAAGCAAGGAGCATGATCTATAAAGTGACTTTTTTCTGCCCGTCCCATTTTTTCAGAACAATAGAACTGTGATGTCTGTCTGAAGCCACTCTAACGTGTCTTTCTGTCCTGTGGCTTCACACTGAGGCAGCCTGTGAGGTTATAAATTAATCCACAGTGATCTCAGGGTTTTTTGTTGAAGGTGTATACTGGTGGTTTCCTACTACTTTGAATGGTTCCTTTTCTTCCTTAAATATGTACAAAGTAACTTGGTGGCAAGTGGCTTATAAAATCCCATGTGAATAGACTATTAATACTGAGTATGTCAAAACCTTGAGGTCATTCAAATAATAAAAGGAATGGTCGTTGTCTCCCTGATCTTCTTATGAGTTGGAGTTACTTACAAGATTCAGACATACACTAATACTTCAAAACATTTTTATAAATCTAAGTATGCTGAAATAGTGAAAGATGATGAAAAAAAGACATTTTCACAAGGTATTTCTTCCTGAAATACTTTCCTTTTTTATTTATTTTTTATTTTTTTTTGTTTGTTCTCAACACTATTTTGAGTAATTTTGAACTTCTAAGATATCCTCAAGAGAATTAAGTATTTGTGCTCCCAAAACTGAATTTTTAAAGAACATTTCCTGTTTACAGGAATGAGGTTTGCCTTGGCTTTGCAGCTTGTCTTGCAAGTTATATGACACATCTTTTCTTCATTGGAAGAAAAATATGTATTTATGTGTTTGCAAAGATTGCTCTGCTGGAAAAGCAATTATTAGATCGCCTCTGCTAAAATTTCAAGTGTGTAACTCATAACTCTACCAGCAATACTTTGTTGAATTTCATCTTTTGTCTTAGCTCTTCCCACTAAATACACCTTGAGCTAAGAAGTGATCCTGAACAGAGAATAAAGAGTAATCTTTAATTATGCCTTTATAGCTCATGAAATCACATTAAACTCACCTTCATTTTAGAACATGTACGTTCTTTGGACAAACACTAAACTGCAGACTCACTGACATCAGCTAAAATAAACTTCATCAGTTATCCCAGAATGGTAGCTCTAATAGGCTTTGAGATTATGAAGATCCTGAATTGCCTTTGCAGCTGACTTGTGATGTATTTCCCCTGCAAATCAATTAATGTATCATAGAGCTCAATTAACTGTCCTTAAAATAAGATACATAAAAATAACAGGGTTGAGGGAGAAATTAGCCTTGCAGTACTCTTCCTTTCAAACTCAACATTGCCAGCTACCACTGGTAGTGAAAATGTTGGTTTGTATTTGTGAAAAAACAAACTGCAATCATTTAGATAGATTTACAAGTATTAATTTCTGTAAACCAGTTCCTCTAGGAACTCTTCATTAGGAAGAGGCCTATTCCAAATTGATTAAGTCTTCATATATACAATCAGTCTCCATTTCACTTTTCCTAGGCTTTTTTTTTTTTTTTCAGATTTCTTTATAGTCTGAAGGATGAGTCAAGCAAGTAGTGCCATTAGCCAGGCAAGATGTAATCATTTGAGTATTCTTAATTAGTCTCCTAATTTTAATAGGCTTGCAGCACAGTGGAGAAGATTAGATGTTTGTAGGTACTAAGGGAGGGAAGAAATAATTAGAAAGGCTCTAAAAACTGACATCACAGTAAACTTTTCTGCAGTTGTCTCTTCAGGGACTAATTTAAATCCAAAAATGTTAAAAGGCAATCACTGCACAAACAGAAGTTCAAACCAAATGAAACCAGATGCAGGGGATGTGGCAAATTTCCCTGATCAAAGGAAAGGGAGAAAGGTGAAATTATTTCAGAGGGGCTCTGAATTATCATTTAAAAAATGCCATCATTCTTTAATTATAGGGCAAAGGTTGGGGTTTTGGTTTTCTGTAGTGTTTTTGTGTGTGTGTGTTTGTTTTTGTTTTACAAGAATATATTCAAATGTGTAATAGTTAATATGTGAGTAAAATCTTGTCATAAAAACATGCATACAGTTTAAAAAATACTGAAAAGTCTATTACCCACCTCTCTGGAGAGTAATTGTTCTGTGCTTCATGAAGAAACATTGTTCATAGAATGTTCTTTTGTGTGATTCGTACTCTACCTTGTTAAGATGCACTTTCTTGTTTTAAGTTAGTACTGTTTTAAAAAGCAAACCCCCACCATTTCTATGCAATATTCTATGCTTTCTCAGCTGTTTGGACCTCCAGTCAGAAATGGTGTGGCAAAGAAAAATGGTAGTGGAATCAAATTCTTATTGTAAAAACTAGGATGTTTCATTTCTTAAACAAATACATAAGCTTCCGAAAAGATGAAATTTTAACAAACACGCAATTTGTACAGAAAATTAAATCAATTTCTCACCTTTATTTTTTTCTGAAGAAGATTCAGATTTTTCAGAAGCAATTTAAATAATTCTAGGTTATTCTGGAACACCTTCAAAATCTAATGAAGCCATAGCTAACCAGGTGTTAGGATAATCCACTGGATATGTCAAATAAATAGTATGAAATTCTTCTTATAGTTGAGTATAGTTAATTATGTTATAAATTGTTAAAGTTAAATTATAGTTAAGTCAGCGCCTGGCTGTTAATAATTTTAACACTCTTCCACAATCCAAGTCCATCTCAAGTAATTGAGGAATTATAGTAACTTTGTTGCATACTCATTGAAATTCTATTTTGTGTGTTCACAGATTATGGACATTGCCCTCCAGGACAGTTCTCACTACCATCAGACAATTCTTTCTGTCTTCTTGCAGCAGTTTGAGTGACTAAACACTGAACTTTAAAGAAGTGAGTACTAAGATAGGTTCCTGACCTGGGTAAGTCTGCAAGTATGTTTGCAGTTCTGTTACCAAGGCATAAAGATGGCAGACAAAACTTATAATGCAGGTTATTAGAGAGTGAAGAATACTACAGAAATGAGCTGAGGTTGTCTTTGCTGTCACTTCAGTACTACACTTTTAAAATCTCTTTCCATACCACAGTGGGATTAGGATCTCAGTGGTCATATGTCAATTTTGGCTGCTGTGGTGGGGATGTTGAGAAATAATCCAGGAATCATTATATTTATGACAAAAGTACTGTAAAGTTCAAGTAACATTTGATGAATTCTTTTGTTCAGGTTGTTACCCCTTCAGAAAACTTTGGGCAAGATTCTCAGATGTGGACAATGCTTAGCTGTTCAGGAATGCAAAATTGAAACAGCTTGACATTTTCATTCCAGCTGTATTTCTTGGCTAGATGGTGTTAGGTGCAATACAGAATTGCCTTAGATGATGATGCCTCCTGAAATGGCAGTTAGTCTTAGCTGCTTACAATCTCTATAGCAGAATATTTCATTCAGTATAACTGCTGTTTCTTCTGGTCTTCTTCTTCCTATAGGAAGGTTGTTCTGCAGCTGTCTCATTTACACATTGGAAGGGCTTTTCTTCAGCCAAAACCAATGCTTTAGGGCTTTCCAGCCCTTTATGGAGAATCTGATTCCCTCTTGGAGCAGCATGGACTTCAGATTAAGGTGAGCTTCCTGCTGGAAGAAGGATTTGTGCGTAATTGATCATAATTAGGATGGAAAGTTAACCTGTAGCAAATAGGGAATTTTCCAGTTTTTAATTGAAAAATGCCAGAAAGACACAGTCTATCATTTCTGATGTAGATAACTGAATAATTCAGCTACACAGCTAGTATGATATGGTAATACAATCCAGGTATCAATAGAATTTTTTGGCTATGGCAGATTCAAGCTGAAGTTCTGTATATATTCAGCCTACTCCGATGTCCCTCATCACGTAAGTCTTTCCTGTTGAAACAATTCCATTTTATGTAAACACTTAAATGTTCAGTAAAGTAGAGGAAGGCAGGTAGTAATTAGAGTGTCTAGGAGTTAAACCCCTCAAATTTGGTGTTACTCTAATGTAGATGCTATAGGACAATTTTAAAAAAGCATCCTCCTTATAGTATCTGTCAAAGGATCCGCTACACCTTTCACTGTGTTTTTATTATTATTCTCCATATATTTTCCTTGGTGTCATTTTTTTTGATTGAAAATGGTTTATTGTGATAGCCTTTCCATTGCAACACAATAAGAATCCATCATTACAAAATCATATTTTTCTGTAATGTGAAGGCAATGGGAGATGACACACATTTTACTTACTTGTCTTACACTTGAGACACCTTTGAAAATTTCATATATTCCTTCTAGAAAGGATTAGAGAATTCAGAAGCAGAAGCTTGCTGCAGAGTAGCTAGTAACCTGCTTGCCAGGACAACCTGCTACAACTGGATGACTGAGAATCAGATTTGAATTTGATAGTAGACAGACTCAAATGTTAGTAGTGACAGCCTAGGTGAATGCCTTTTTATCTCATCTATAAGCTACATTGAAATAGAAACTTTTCTCAGCTCTCGTCTTTCTTCTCCCCCTTCAAATACCATTTTAAAATTACAGAGCTCTGTCTTCTCTATTACAGAAAATCTAGGTTGCCTTCCTGGGTAAACCTAGAAATAACTCTTCTTTGTGGTCTTTGGTAATGTTCTTACCCAGGAGCCACAAAACACAACTAATTTTAGTGAGGCAGGTAAGAGAGCCACTTCCATCTTCTCTTACAGTCTGGCAGCGTTTGAGTAGACAGCATAATAATTTGGGCACGAAAATAAGAATTTAAATGGTAGGATGAATTTGGTTTAATAATCTCTCTCAGTCAAGGCTACCCATTCACACATAAAAAGCATGTGGTATTTAATGAGCATAGGTGATCAGGCCAAATATTTTGCATTTTTCATTTTCTTGCAGAACAGGGGATGTATGTCTTTACAGAATTTTCCAAATGCCTCTTGCTGTGGCATTTTGTACATCTTGGAGGGCTCTCAACCAAATGATCGTGTAACTCAACACAGTTCAGTGCTTTGACAGTATAACCAATTTGCTAAAATGAAATTGGCAGTAGCAGTAATCATGGGAAATTGCAATGCTGGTGCCTATTATGAATAATTTTAAACCACAAATAAGTAAAACTGTTAACAACAGCCTGAATTTCTGAGTTAACTTTCAAGATTGCAGTATTTAAGGACTTGAAATATTCCAAGTTCTGAGAAATCTGGGGATTAATTTCTCCTTTAGTTTTGTGTCAGAAAGTCACACACTGTGGAACTGTTTTTGCATCGAGGGAAATATCTCTACTTTGTGGGGTTTTTTGAGCTCAAGGTCTTCAAACAGTAATAGTGAGAACAGCAGCAGCTTTAAAAGCTTTCTAATCTTAAAGAAAGCATAAGAAACATGTTGCTTTAAGAAGGTGCTTTTGAACCAGCTTTGGCAAAATGATTAGCCTTTTTTCAATGTTGTAGTTTGATTTTGGCTTAACACTGAATTGTTTTAGCACTGGAGTAGTTCAGAATATTCAATACCTACAGATGTAGTTTACCAGAGAAAGCAAGAATAACATTTCCACAGGTTTGTTCTTAGTGTTCAGTGTAATGTGAGTTATGGCTAAAGCCTTAGAAATCTTGGAAAATGTTAAATTCTAAGGAGTCAAGGATTAGGTTTTGAGCTGGTTCTATTATCCTGGTACAGGCCCGAATGACTTGTGCAAATGCTGTGCGTATGTTAGATGACATCTGGAATAAGTGAGTCCCAGAAGATTTTAAGATTAATTTTGACACTGTTTCAATCTTGAATATAATCCCAAGATGAATTTTATCTAGCCTCTGTAGATTGAAGCATCTTTGAGACTAATTACATTATATATTAGGGATTAGAAGAAATAGGGAAAGTATGTGAGAATTGTGCAGAGAAAATTACTGCCTGTCAGTAAAACAACTACCAATCCAGATCTTGTCACACATTATGAACGATAAACTCATTTTTGCTGGAATTCCTTTGGTATATTCAATACATTTCTGGCTGGTAAAATTAGCCGTTGAAGTACCAGACTCTCTTAGTTAGTTTTGTACCAGAAGATGGAGCTGGAGAGCCCGTATTGAGATTCTCGGCTAGTTTACTTTTGAATAGTGTTGGCTTGAGTTTTGAAATCTCCATGGATGAGATCAAACAAGGAAAATTGTGATTGCAGCTATTTCACTATTTTACAGCCTTATAGCCTTTAAGACACAGTAAAACCGAGAACAAAACCAGATTCAAAGTAAAGTCAACCTGAACAAATTGTGCATTTCAATGAGAAACATTCATAAGATAATATCTAGGGCTTCTTTGGTGGTGGTTTTCATTATTTTTTTTTTCCCCTTAGAAATACATACAGACTAATTTTGCAGTGGGAGAAGTCTCAAAGGTTAAGATGAATGGAGTTACAGGTACATAATATTATTCATACCTAATTCTTTGCAAAATCAGAATTTAGGATTTTTGTTTGTTTGTTTTACTAAATTTGAAAAGTAAAGGATGTGATTCTGCAACTTCATCACAGGCAGGCCTCATATGAAATCTGGTGGGAATGTGCTGAGGAATTTGATGTTAGGCATCTAACTTAAAATTAATATCAAGAGCTAATGCACATTTGGATATTTGCATAGCCCTGGTGGTCAGTATTTTGCAAGCTTTTTTATACCTTACAGAGCTATGGTCATGGAACACATGTGCATGAATGCCATTCTCAGAGTTTCTAAGCAAATTAAAAATATGTACATTTTATTAACACAGATGACAGCATTTTTAAAAAGAATCCTAGTCATTCACAATCATAGCAACTTCCCCCTCTCCCTCCCACTGATATTTCAGTCACTAAGAATCTTGCTAACCCTGAAAAAATAATCCTACAGAAAGGTTAAAACAAAATTTTTGAATTTCCTTTTTTTTTAATAGCAGCCATCTCCAGTGTGTCCATAATGTTGCTGCCGCTTTATCGCTTATTGTAAATATCACATAGAGAACAATCAGCTTTTTGCTTTCCTATTTTCAAAACAAATCTTAAATATTTGAAAAGCACTTTGAAGATAAGTACTGGTTTGATATTTAATTTTAAACCCAGTATGTTCTGTCCTTAACTTCTATGCAAAATCCCCATTGATTTATTAAGAACTTGGGGAGTTTCGCATATTGGGCATTAACTCATTGGTGGGTGGCACCATGTGGCTAAAATTCTTCACTGTTTGAAATGCCCTTACTGTCTTTTAATCCATTTATTTAGTGGAAAGAGAAGTCCCTTCTTTCCTGAACCTTCGATCCATCTCTGAGCTTCTGTGCTTAGCATCAGGTCCTTCTGCTTGTAATTATCATGTAAATCCTGCTGTATCATTCTCTGACAAATGGTAAGCCACTTCCAGCCAGCCCTGTTCCCTGTGCTCCCTGCTTGTATATTCAGTGTTAGCAAGCTGCCAAGAAATGCATATGAAGCAAGGTTCACCTATCTCAGTCTCTGTAACCACTAAGGAATGTGCAGTAAGACTTTAAGAAGGTGTTTCATATAGTCTTCCCTGACTTATTTCTAGAAAAACCAGTGCTTGTAGGACTTGATAAACTTGAGACTGCTGCTGGAGATACAGACAGCTACTTAAGCTCTCTCATAGGAAATGCCTCCATGTTTGACCATCTTTGCCTTCTCTTCATTTTTCCTAGCATTTATTTGTTCATTTTAGTTGTTGTGGACACTGTCCATGACCAGTAAAATGCCAATCATTATAGTGTCAGCATGTCGTTTACGTTTTCCCAGGTTATGACGTGACACGGTGTCAGTCTGTTTCACTGGTGTGTTATTGCAGATTTTTGAAACCACTGCTTTGAAATCAGTAGAATTCCCACAGTATGGAAGTGAGGTAATGTAATGATGAATAGGCATAAAGCTGAAGTAGCACAGGCTGGTGTGAGAGACTGATCTGAAATCAGACTCCACTGTCCATTGTCTCAAAGATTGGTATGAGAAACTGAGATGGAATTCCACCTATCTTTTATCTCAGAGATGGGTGGGAGGAGTTGAGATAAGACTCTGATGTCCATTGCTTAGGAGAAGGGTGTGAGGAGCTGAACTGGGACTCCACCTTCCATTGCCTGAGGGTTGAGTGGGAAAGAGCTGAGGTAAGACTCTTCCATCCGTTATCGCGAGGATCAGTGTGAGGTATTGCTGCCCATTAACCCAAGAATTGCTGCAGACATGTGCAGTTGAAGAGCTGACTGGTCCAGCGAAACTGGTCCACCAGGAACGTGTAAAACGTAACATTAAGAACTGAGGTATTCCCTCCAGCTCATTATAAAAGGGGGAAAAGGTAATCGCCAGGAAGGACAACTCCGTGAGGACACTCTCCACCGATGACTACTACGGTCTCTGAGGGACACCGTCCATGAGACATTGCCAGGAGGACAACTCCATCAGGACACCTCCAAGGGTACCTTCAAGGGGACGACTCCAGAAGGACACCTCCACGAGGACACCCACCTCCGATGACTACTATAGACTCTTGGGGGACACTGTTCCTATACCGACTAGGAACCCTGAGGGACACCCACCACCTACGCCGCCGCCGACAGATCCCCGGGACACCGCTGGATCCACAGCGGTGACTCTTTCTTCCCTGCACCCCGAATCCTTGCTTTATTTCCATTCTTTTTGCAATCTGTCCTATCGCTATCCCCTTTATTACAATAACTTCCCTTTTTTATAATAATTGTCTTTTTGTAATAAACCAACTGATCGATTACGGTACTTGACCTCGTTTGCGTCTTAATTTCACTCTTGGGATCACGAACGAAGCAGGGTCCAGCACAGGGGTTTTCTCCAGTTGGACCGTAACATTAAATTGGCATCACGGTCAGGATCCCGTGCAGTGAAAAGTACCGTAATGTCACGTAAAGTGTAGGGTATTACGTGCATGCCTCTCAGGGACGTAAAGAGTAGATTTTGTTGTAACAGACGTGCTGCGTCCCTGAGACGACTATCCCAACCTGTTGCTGCATTTCACTTGCTTTGTATTACGTGTATGCCTCTAAGGAACTTGAGGGGTGGGTTTTGTTGAAGCAAAACGTGCTGCCTCCTTGAGACGATTGTCCCATTCAGAAATGAATAGCAGTGAAGCTGCCCTTCGGGGCAGAGATGTGTTGTATGGCCTTTTGGAGAAACATGAGCTCGCCCCTCTCTGCTAGGGGTAGAGTGGGCAAAGACAAATTGGCATAATTTGCAAAGTGTAGCAGACCGAGTAAGCGTCCAGCAAAAGGCCCGGAAAGGGTAAATCGATTCTCTGTGCTATACTGGGCGTCAGCTTGGCTGCTGCAGTAGAGGCTAGAGAACAACAACAAACAGCTGAATCTCAGTTTTATACAAACTTTACAAGACCTGGTCCGACCCCCGCAGGACCAGGTAGTTAACTTAAAAGAACAGTTAGATAAAGAGAAAAATCAGGCTAACTACTTGCAATTAGCCCTGAAAGAGCAACTCCTGGCAGAGAAAAGCGCCTCTCCACGGTCCGAGAAAATAATTCAATACCCCCACAGTGACCTGGAAGAGGCGAGACTAAGGTGAGAAAAATTAAACGTTCCAGTTTCTCTCCGACCCTTGATAAAAATTGAATATACTTACGAAGACGGAGAGGACTAATTCCCACAAATTACCACCAAAGAGGTTCCGTATACTGCTACGGAATTAGCTGTGCTTAAAACCGGATTCGGTCTTACTCCAAAAGAAACCAACTTGGTTTCTTTTTTTGTTTGTTTTTTGTTTTGTTGTTGTTGTTGTTGTTGTTGTTGTTTTGTTTGGAGAGTATCGCTGTCAGGGGGAGATCAAATTTTACTAAGTGAGAAGGAAGCTGAGGGATACTGGGGGACAGGGTTATTTTTAACCACAGGTGATCACCGCGCACCCTGGTCTTTAATTCAAAGAGCAGCTTACAGGACTGGAGGACTTAACCCTCGCCATCACAGGGACAGTCGGCCAGTTGGTAGAAAATGTACAGAAAGCGGCATGTCTGCAAATGATGTACGACCGTGAACTTAAACAGGAGTCCTCGATGATGATATCGGTCGATCCCGAACGTATGACTTCCCTCTTCTGGGGCCTTCCCGACTCGCTGAAAGCCGTGAGGATACAATTGCAGGGAAAGACACAAGCAACATCCCAAAGTGAAAGGGCCGTTGCTGCCCTGGAAGGACTGCTATCGCCTGATCGAAAGGCAGAGAACAAAGTATTGACGTGGGGGGAAGTTGCCCAGGAGTTGATTAATTATGGGAGAAAGTACGGTCCCATCAATATTTCTAGTAAAATTGATATTAAAGGACTAAGGCAGAGGTAAAAACCCCTCCTCGCCCAACTAATGGGAAATGCCTGACACACCCTACTTGCCCAGAAGGTAGAAATATTCCTAATAAAAGACAAAGGTTGTGGATATCAGGGTGGCAAAATGGTATTCCTAACGATTTAATGAATGGACTATCCACTGAAAAATTGGGAAACGTGGTGTTAGAGTGGCCCAAAATAAACCCCATGGTCCCTAAAGAAAATGAAAATCACCCACAAAATGTGGAAGGCCTTCGTGCCCCACCGCTTATAGATTTACCAGAATCTACACCTTCTCACTCACAGGGTGGAAAACTAACTCCCCTGCCCCTTGATTGAGAGCAAAGGGGTGGAGAGTGAATGTATTTGACAGCTCACTGAAAACGATTAAGGCAAATTACTTGTTTTGTGGGACCTGATGTGGTGCCACATTTTTCACTTGCTTTGTATGTTTTGTATGACCTCATAGAGAGCTCAACTCATAATGCTATTGCCAATTGTCCCACAAGATTTCACAATTTTGTTCGATGGTTTCTCCCTTGGTTGGGAGTGAGTGAATTAGAAAAGATGATTGTAAATGTATCTGCAGTAATTAAAAATACTGAAAGTGAAATTATAGATGCTAAACAGACATTACAAATTGAGGTATCCAGCCTTTCCCACGTGACACTGCAAAACTGTATGGCCATTGACTTGCTATTAGCTTCCCAAGGAGGCATTTGTACAACTATAAATAAAAGCTGCTGCACATATATGGATCAGAGCAGCAAAATATCTACAGATTTGGCTGAAATTCGGGAACAGACAAATCTTGCACCAAGTCACTAGAGATGATGCCTCATGGGTTTTGAAGAGTTATGGTACAAATTTACCTCTTGGCTACCAATTGGACATGGTTAAATATTTTTTTTGGTAATAATTATAATAATTTGTACCTTAGCAGGCATGATTCAATGTTGCTGTTCACAATGCTGTTTCAGAATTAAATACGGGAAAATACAAGATGAAGCTTACAGGATATATGTGTATCCTATAAGCCTTAAATGGGGAATTATAAGCTGAAATGCTAAATTGTAAATTAAAACCACTCACTGTGATAAGTGAGGTTTGTTCATCAAAAGGTTTAAGGGGTAGTGTTGCTTGTTATACTTTAAGAAACTCTTTGTAACTGTCGTTTTGTGAAACATTTTTTTTTCTTTGTGAAGGGAAAGGGAAAGTCAATTGTACTATTATGAAAAGCATGCTTTATTAAAGTAGGAGAAACGCTTCTAGAGAAGGAAAAGGAAGGGGGGCTGGGTGGTTCGACTCGGTATCTTGTTGCAGAACGTTGAACAGATAACCACCCAGGGAATGGAGGTGAGGGAGCGGTCAGCCTAATGAGAGAGACCCCTCGAAACTTCTCGAAGCTTCTCGATGATGAAACCCCAGCAACAAAAAGGAACCAATGGAAAGGAGCCACGTCAATATCTGGGCAGAACAGATAACGGGATTGGCTGAAGCCAAAATATCTGGGCAAAAGGGAGAACGGGATTGGCTGAAGCCAAACTCGAGAGGTATGGAGGACAGCCTCCCAGGGGCCCGGTGTGCGTCTGGCGTGGAGCGGGGACTGCGCGGGGTACCCAGCGCTGGTTTTTATCTGCTACCGCTTGCTCAATTCAATAAAATCTATGTTTTGAAACGAGAGTGGCTCACTCGTTTATGACACTGTTAATTGTAAGCTGTAAATTGGGACCACTCTGTCCAGAGCAACATGGGACTGGTTCTTCAAGGTAATGAACAAATCAGAACAAACTGACCTAAACTGTGGACATAGTTGTTCACAAGAGTCTTTTGAACAATCACAGATATTAATCAGTACACAGTGAGGAAGACTATGATGACCACCTCTCAAGACCACCAGCCAGCAAGAAAGCACATGTGTGATTAAAATGCAAACATTGTAATTCCAGGAAATCTAGTGAATATTTGTAAACAACCTGAGTGGTTCAGTCACTTGGGAGGCTTTTGATAAAGTACTATAACAAATTATAAAACATTACAGACTGGCTACCTGGAACCCTAACAAATTGGTCAGTGGTGCTTGAGAACCTATTTATAGCTTAAATTGCATTATTTGGTTACAAGCAATCCTAGAAATCATTACCAATGAAACAGCCCATGCCCTTGACCTGTTAGCAGATCACGCCAGGCAAATGTGGAAGGTAGTGTTTCAACATTGCGTGGTTCTTGACTACCTGCTAGCTGTGGAAGCCATGAGTTAAACATTATTTTCTTTGTTGTGTAGCTTTGCTATGTTTTTATTTTTACCTTGTATTCCTTGTCTCATTCAATTAATTTGGAGTGTTGTTACAAGCATGCAATTTGTAACCACCACCTCTCCTGACGGAACTAAACAAATCAGATTAATATGTCCACAGAAACAGTTGTAAAAATAGTTTAAACCACTGCTCTTTCCATTTCTTGGCCTCTTTTGCACTATCTCTTTTCTAAAACCCCCTGGATCCAGAACAATCTTTGAGACACAGGGTGGTATGAGAGACTGAACTAAAATCAGACTCCACAGTCCATTGTCTCAAAGATTTGTATGAGAAGCAGAGATGGAATTTCTCCTATCTTTTGTCTCAGAAATGGCTGGGAGGAGTTGTTCAATTACTGACAGCTGGAATCAGCATTACTTCTGCGGCACATAATTCTTGAATAATTTGTGATAATTTTTATTATGACTCTTTCCTGCAGAGTTATTTTATAAATGGACATACCCAAGGAAGGGACTGAAGAAGGAAGGATTCTCAATTGACAGAATTCTGAGTGTAAGCATTGTTTAATAAGAATAAGATGTGGAAAACTTGCCCATAGAACTTTATGTCTTAATGTTTTTTCTGGTAATATTTGGTATATCAGCTATTTCACAGTGCATTGAAAGTTCTCCAGGTGCACCATACTAAAGGACAAATCACATTTAAATTGGTCATATTCTGAAAACAGTCATTTTTATGGAAAAAAACCACAACCAAAACCGGAAACAAAAAAAACAAAAAAAAAACCTAAATCCAAACCCCTACAGTTTTTGAGTCACTTTGCAAAAATGACTTGAATGACAGACGTTCTATTACATTGTCTCTTTTACTCAATTATTTAATGAGATACCTAAATGTTTCAAGGATTTCTTGAAGTGACTGTTACATTGCTGTTGCATTCATATAAACTGTTGCTATGAATGTTCTATTGCAGTGTTTTTCATGATAAGTAAATACTTCCATAGAAAGATAAAGGCCTCAAGAAGTTCTTTCCAATAAGGAGATTAATAAATACATGACAGAGCATGAGAAGGATCTTATATATGTATTTATGTGTTTTGCTTGATGGCCTAGATTTTGTAGGAACTTTTTCTACTCACAATTTCTTTCAGTAGCCGTTGTTATTTAACTTTTTGGTCATTTCTCTCCCTTGCATATTTGAGATTGATGTTTGGCTCCTGGCCCCAGTACCTCTGGCTTCTTTTTAGAAAGACTTACTGCTTTTAGAAAGATTTGTCTTAAGCTATATGCAATTGTTTTACATTCTGTTGCTAAGAGCCTAGGTTTAGACCCATGCTTGCTGAATGACTTGCTCCGGAGTAAGTCAGGTGTTCCATTAGTCACATCATGGTCTGAACTGCTCCCAAGCAAGCTGTGATGAGAACAAGTTTCTAGATCTGGCAGCTTAAGCCTTGAGAAGGATAATTTCACCTTTCTCATGAACACTCCTGAAGACTTCACAGGCTCTACAGTTCCCTGCTCTTGAGATCTTGATCTTTTGAGATCTGAGGCAAACCTGTTGGTACTGCCTCTGTCCTAATTGGAGTTAGTTTGGCAAAGAAACTTCTGTATCGTCGTTACACTTGGGCATTATTGTATCAGGTCCTCACCTTCCCGCACACCAGCCATCTCCACAGTTCGACTGCAGATGAAACAGAGACTTTTACCTCTCCTTGCCAAGGCAGGATCCATGCACTTCACAGCTCTCACAGATGTGGTTCGAGAAGTATGCCTGCTTGTGATATTCTCTATGGCATCATGCCACTCTCAGTATGTAAAAGACAAGCTCTCATAAAAGTGCAGTCCCTTTTTTGGTTATTTATATTTATTTATATAAATAATATATATATGTATATTTTATCCCAACTGTATATGAGATTCTTGCTACATTATTAGAATTCCATACTAAGCCCAGAGTGTGATTATTAACAGATACCAATAGCAAGTTATCACTCATGCTCGACTATAAACCAGTGAAAATTAGAGAAAACATCTTTTTCTTACTTTTCTGAAATGTAATGCTTTAACATACAGTTTTTTTGTGTGGTGAACTCTCAGGAAAGTCAGAAGACCTGATTCTTAGAAGTAGCAGAGTACTGCAGATTCAACTGATTGATAGGTCTGTAATTTTCATCTGATTCTACTTGACTCCCTGTTCTGTGTAATGCTAATAACATCACGTTCTCCATCTTCCTGCTTACGCTAAAGATGACTAATAAACAAAATAGGGAGCCAGAGGTTGCAGCAGTCATCTTCTAGTCTAAAAAACTCAAATACTGAAAGACATATCTGTTTCTTTTTGATGTAGAAAATAATGATTTCAAAATCTTCTACTTTTACATAAAATTGCTGTGTAATCTCTGATGATTTTGCTATTATGCTATTGGTAGAGAGGTCTCAAGTCACTCTTCTCATGGATCTAGTTTCAGAACGTTGTGTACAGAGATAAGTAATACTCCTTAGCCACATGACTAAATGAGTGACTGCTGTAGTGAAAATTTATCCATGCTGTTTTACCTTGGGGACAAAATCATTGTAGTAATGGAATCTGCTTAGACACATTGAAGGGGATTTTACTCAGAGCATTAATGCCTTTAGTGGGATTGAGGCCCACAGAGGAAATGTTTATGCTCACCCTTTATGAAAACTAAGGAAGATGAGAATCTGGTCATAGCTTTCCAGTTTATAGCTTTAGCTGGTGGAACTAATGTTTATTATAAGATATTATATTCCTAGAGCTATTACTCGAAAATTTGAAATAAGAACACAATTAGCTTGTGACCTCATTATAACCAACAGCATTTGCTGTTTTGTGTTTTTGTGGTTAAGACTAAATTGAAGGGGGAAAAAAGCAAACAGATAATAAATCTTACAGACCATTAATAATCTGCTAAAGCCCACAGTGATTTATCTTATGTACTTTTTATCAAATAGTTATACTCTCCCAGACATTTTCTAATTAGCCTATTTCAATCTCCTTCTATCAGTTCTATCAGTTTCATTTCCCTGTACTACACTTAACATTCACATTTCAAAGCTTGTATTTTTATGCTAAATGCTTCTGCTGCATAATTAATTTGTCTTAAAAGAGAGTATCTATGAATAAAACAGATTAATGTTCTTCCCCGTCTTTCACATTCTAAATTTATTTTGGAAAATTGTTAGGAAAGCTTTCCTTACTCTATTTCTGTCCTTGAATGTAATTCCCTAGACAATACTGAATCTTTCTACATAGGGGAGGGCAAAGACTTCAGTTGTTGCTGGAAACTCTCTGATACTCTCTCTGATACTGAAGAATTCAATGTAACCTGGCTCTATGTTTGAAGTATAAAGGCGATTTCTGCAAGGCAAGGGAAAGCACAGTAGTGATTTTAATTTTAAACAATAAAGGCAAAGCCAAATTTGCTAATCTCTTCTGTAATTTCCTCTCTACCCCAGTTTCATCCTAAGTTTTCTCTCTTCTCTACACAGAATGGAAAAACCATGTAAGTCTTGGTGCGAAGTCCACTGAAGCAAAGAATATTCAGTGACCCAACCATCCCTTGACATTCACATGTAAGTGAATGAGATCATTTTTTTAAAAGAAGTGGTATAGCTGTTGCTTCTCTACCAGAGTTTGAAATCACAGAATCATTTTCTGTTGTTTTAATTTGGAGTTGTTATTTTTTGCAGCTACTCATATTTTTGTTAGTATCCTGTCTCATCATCACATTTCACTATTTGTAGGCGCTAAAGTTGACCTTTCTTGCTAAAGTGACTTCAGGTAGCAGTGATTGTTTGGTCTGGAGTCAGTAATTCTGTGATTCAACCAAAAGGCTTAAATCGTATGACAGATTAGAAGTAACTAAATATCAGAATTATGCGATGACTCTTAACATAAGGATTTCAATGTGTTTTGTTGCACTGTAGTGTTTTAGAATATTTTATGATACTTGCACAGGCATAAAGTCTGTAATCTATAAACCAAGGAAAAAGCCTAATTGCTCTATGCATGGATTATTTATAACTAAGTGGTTTATGAAGAAGTAAGAGTCCATAAAAAGAATGCCACTTAGTGTTAAAACCAATCTGTTTGCCTCATTTTAATTGGGATGAGAATATTGGATGAAGTTTCAGTAACATTGCATTATGAATATGATTATTGCATTTGAATTTTAAAATGGAAAGACCAGAAGTAAATATTGATTAAGAAGCCTTGTGTATCAGGGGTATAGTCTCTATATGACAGATGAAGCCATTGGGCCTTGTGAGATTTGTATTTGTCTCATTTGTTCCAAAGTTTAGATCTACTGATTTTCTTGGGAGTGACAAGAACTCCTGAGGATTTGTTTAACATGGCATTTTCTTCACAGAGTAACAGTGTCTGTATATGAATTCATGGGGGCATAACCAGGCATAACTTGAGTATGCAAAGAGTGTTTATGTCAGCTTACCTCATGCTTTCTTCCCATTTTTTTCATTTGTTCTCTCCTGTCATACTGAACCTGTGATTCTTGACCTCTTGGGACACATGATTAAACTTCCTCTTCCTCATTCTCTCCTTGTCTTGAAGATACTAGCACAAGTTATACCAGTGCAGTTTTTGTAGAATAATCTTGGGCCAGAATTTGTTTCAAGTTGGCAAATGGGGATGTCAGGCATGCAAAATATATTCAATTTTGTTGAATGTGTAAAATAATTTTCTCCTGGATTCCCTGAAGTGCCACAGTTCAGCCCAGAGTCAAGTTGTATATCCAAGTTGTTACAGAAATAGTAATACATCAGTCATAAAATGACTTGAACAGCACTGTTGCAGTGCACAATTAAAATCTGTCCCTAAGGTGATACTAAAATCCATTATCACCCTTGAAAGCCACTATGGACACTTGACACTTAAATTGATACACCAATACATTAATGCTCACCTTTTGTTAAACTATTGGTTAGTTAATCTTATTTAATTTTACCCATCAGTGAAGCTATTGCTACTGGTCTACATGTAATTAATAATTATCTTGACTCATGGTCCAATATGCCTAACTTTTAAGTAGTACGATTTGGGAAGCTGGTGATGGGGTTTTGTGCGGGAGAAGGAACTTGGTGTCAACCATATTATTCATGGGTGCCATCCAGAGTGGAAAGCAAAAACCCAAAGCCAAAGTTGATGTACTATATGTCTGATCTATATTTTGTTCTACCTATGTCTGAAAAGAAAGAAACAAATAAAACTGGTAAATGAATAAGACTGAGTAATGGGAAGGGTTGTACATTGTGAAGATTAATGGGGAAAAAAAAGGTACTTGCAGTTGAACAGTTGAGATGTAGCAGCACATAGCTTGCTATTTACTTCTGACAAAATGAAGGGAGAACAGTATCAGAGGCGAAGAGTAACATTAATACTCAAAGGCCAGGGAGAAATGACGTACATCTTTTTAACAGCATTATTTCACTTCTAATTTTACTCTGATAATTTGCAGCATAGCAGAATTCATTTGTAGCAGTGACAACAATAAATGTGTGCTTCATTCAATTTAACAGTTTTACCCATGTAATAGGAAAGCAATGCTATTTAATAGGGATAATGGAGGTCTAAATTGTGACTGGAAACACTTTTCCTTAGTAATGTAAGTCTTTTGTTAAGATATCTTAAAAAAAATAATAAAATACTGCTTCAGTTGAGTGTCCTAAGAATGATGTAGTTTGCTAAATGTATATATTCGGATAACTAGCAACTTTGCTAAATGTATATACTTGTGTAGCTAGCAGTGCTCTCTCTGGAGACACCAGGGAAGGTAAAGACAGTAAGGGGTTAGGAAGAAATAATTTATCTTCAGCAAATTGTCCGCTGATATTGAGGGTTTAATGTCATCTCTGAGACCCCTTCCAGGTGTTCAAATAAGGAAAAAAGACTTTTCCTGACAGCCAGAATCCACCTTGAACTACATGAAAATATCTTGGGTATAGGTTGCTACATAAGCTGTCGGAGTGAGAATCCACTCTAGATCTTCAGCCATAAACAACGGATACTGTAGTAGTGAAAATTGTCCCTACAAAGGAAAAGATCAGCCAAGGGGACGATATAAGTACAGTCTTCTGTTCAAAACAGTGCAGATGGAAGGTGGGGCAAAAAGTCAGTGCTTTGAAAGGCTTAGTATGTGTGTGTGCGTATTTGTGTCCCCAGTTTTTTGATGTATTGATTTAGATCTTCAAAATAGATATTATATGACTCTTAGGAAAGCCATCCATTAATACTGCATCACAAGTACTATGGTAGAACGCATATGATTAAAAACAAGCTAGACAAACAAAATCTAGTAAACAAAACTCCTATTTCATTTATACTTTGTTGCAATCTTTTTTCTGACCTATGACAGTAGTGTGTTATAGATGTTTGTTTCAGGTAATAAAGTACACGTAAATTTTCATACCTCTTCATGTAAACAACAAATCCTAAGCTGATTGATTAGTACAATTTATGATTCATCCTTAGTCACTGGATCTTAGAGCAGAGAATATATTCTAAAAATGCCATGTTATCAGTGGATTGTCAGTTCATTTCTGAATTAGCCCCTGGCTCTTACCAGACTGTTCTGCTTTCTGTAAGTGTAATAAAAAGATAAGCCCAGAGAGGTACAGTTAAAAAAAACCAAAACAACAAACCAGAAAAACCCTCATTTGCATTCAGGTGAGCTATTCTAATGGCATATTATTCTAATTTATGTTATGGAAATTATAGATTTGATCAAAAGCATAAATCCGAAGACAGGTTAACAGCATATAAAAACATCTTTCCACTCAGTAACATCTAGTGTACAGTGAGTGTACATTATTAATCAGCAGTATTGGATGTGACACTGATATGTCAAATAACTTCACAACAAACTGAAATACATGAACTCATCTTAGTAAGACTCTTCTTAAAATGCTTATATAGTCCCTTCAAATTGGTGACATTTATTAAGTCTCATTTTGGCCACCATTGCTCATAGCATGCAAAATACTTTATTGCCAAAAACAATATTAAAGGGATATAGGACAGAGTTCATAATATATACACTCTACACAAAATTTTCAAACCCGTTATCTGATACACCATTAGTGGGAGTCTATAGGGCAAACTGTTTGTAAATTTACATATATAATGTTATTATGTAAATGTCCTTACATATATTTAGTACAAAGGAGCAAAGATCGTCAAGTAGTATAAAGTCATTTTGCTCCACTAACCCAAGAACAGTAGATAGTGGTATTTACCAGTGCAAAATTTTGGTAGGATGCACGAATGTAGACCTCTTGATGCAGAGCAGACCCTTTCCTCCGGATCCTCTTAACCCGTGCAGTTAAGATTACAGGGAAGGGGTTAAAGTTTGGTGGCAGATAGCAAACACTGCTTTTTCTTCTTCTATGACAGAGTATTCAAGGGGAAGTTTACTTAGAGTAGCATTTTTGAACAAATAAATAAAAGCAAAATTTAGAAGGTAATACCTTTTCATACCTTTGAGCATGGGTAAACTTAAAACATGGTTTGGAAGGTCAGATTTCTACACAATACAAAACAGACACTACTGGGTTGTATTTTTTGTGGGGTTTTTTTAATTTTATTTTCTTTTTCATGAAGCTTACCTGTGGAGAATAGAAGCTGTTAAATCACCATATGTGAGGAAGAAAAAAACCCCACCCAAACAAAAAAACAAAAACCAGTAGAAATTATTGCTCCCAAACAGGACAGGAATCTGCTGCACATTACAGCAGACAGCGAGGTTTTACTGTGGTGGAATTTTGCAGTTTTAGGGAACATAGTTCTTTACCTGTGTTCTGTCTGAGTGAGCCTGTCGTAAGGGTGTCGGTATTACACAGAGGCTAAATATATTTGGGTGCTGATACAGTTCTAACTAGTTTAAAATTAAACCACTTTGATTTATATAAAGGCAGCCATTCTCCCTGTTAGTGACTTTATAGAGCAGTTTACTTAGGTCCAAGAAAACAAATGTCTCTTGGAGACAGATGACAAAGTGTATAAAGATCATCACAGGGATGGTTAAGAACTTCTTAAAAATGCCATCAGATTTAGATCAATATACAGAGCTGCAGTTATGGTTTAATTATACTCCATTATCATCTATAGTAAACCCTTTAATATCTAAAAAATTAAATATTAAAAAGTTGAAAAATAGTAAAGCAAAGTCAGAAGAAATTGGGTTTTCTAAACTTTCTTGTTTACAGAAAGATGTGAGAGGATTTGCCTCTTAAGAAAGTAGTTTTTAAACTTCTGGGCATTACTGATCTATGAAATACAAATAGATGGCTACATGGTCTTGCTTCCAGCAGCTACATTGCACCAAAGTGAGTAAAAGTACATTGTTTAAACTTCTGTGGAAACAAAGCATCAGTCCACAGTATGAAGGTTTTGAAAACAGCAGTCATACTCCATATATATAATTGAAAATCAGTTCTTTGCACCCTCTGTGCTAGTCTACTCTGTATTAGCTTGGTGGCTAGGTAGGTGGTTCTATTAGGATAAAATACTTAAATCCAAAGCAAAGTAGTTGCTGTGTTTTAAATCATGAAGATAAATCTATGAAGCAATCATAGGTATTTTTTTTCCCTTTGGCTTATAGTAATAATGTAAAGCATTTCTAACATGTTTTTAATATATTTATCACTATGTACATATCACTATATATTATAAATGTAATTTATTTACATATGCAATTCCACATTCAAATGGCCACAGGAGATTTGAGAGTTTTTGGTTTTTGTTGCTGCTGTTTATTAATGCTTCAAGGTGTTGCTCTGTATTTGTACACAGATGCCATGGCATTGCAACTAAAATGTTCTAAAAATAGGAGTGAAAAAAAGTGTGGCTTTTTTGTACACAGCCCCTAGTCTTTGCAGCAGATACAGCATTTAATACTAATTGTTCTTGCAAAGCATCTTTACTGAGAGGCAGATGTTAGTAATGCAAACTTCAGAGCATATCTGCCTGCTCAGTACCTTGAGGCTTGATTTAGAAAAAATGGTGTTAAAGAGAGGACGGTCAAGTGTTTTCAACTTCATAAGCCATACAGAATGTCAGGGGCAACATTACTAATATATGTCAGGTAAGTCAAGATTCAGGCCAATCTGCTAATAGAAATAAAAGTTATAGCTTCAGCAGCCAAATAATACACAAATAAATGGCTTATGTATATGTTGAGTATTGAGCATGAAGTTTCCTGTTTATATAGTTGTTTGAAAGCAACAGGGGATTCTGGAGTTCACTGAATTACAACTTTAATTTCCTCATTTTCTGTTACTTAGACTTACAATGTTCTGAAGCAGCAATGAGGAAAAAAAAAAAAAGTTATTTGACAAGGACCATGGTGAGGTTTTTTTTCCACAGATTTGAAATGGTTTTAATTGATTAAAATCCCCAGGAGAGAGGAAGGCTGTAGCCTTTCCTCTCTTTTTAAGCCAGATTTTCAAAGAAGTATCTAAAATTGCATTTGAAAGTTGGGATGGTTTTTTTCCCCTTTCATGCTCAGCTTAAGAGCTGCAGTTATACAGGCCTATGTTACATTTGGTCTGTGAAAATCAGTTCTTTGCTTTGTATTTTGGGAACTTCTTAATCTTAGGAATTTCTTAATCTCCTCAGGCCATTGAAGGTCAGTCAAATACTGCAGGTTTCATTTTTCCTTTAATATGGTTTATCTACTGGGGTCTGATATTCAGTCAAAGAGAAAGATATTTTCTGTTAGCAGTCTAGCAGTTGTAACATGAAACTCTGTGCAGGTTAACTTACTCTAGAAACGTGGGTAAATTACCTTCTGTAAAGATGTGCACTACCTGGCCCTGATGCTTTTGCATCATGATACAGCATACTTAAGGTCACTTTGGCTGTCTCTGTCTAAGGTCTTCAGTGTTCACTTGCGGTCTTCAGTTTGTGCTTTTTAAGGTAAAATACACGGTGTAGGCATGGAAAATGAGTTATCTTTGGAATAATAACTTAATCTAGTCTTACTCCTTTGCATGCCTGTAATTTATTATTCTGAAGGTGAATTAACCACACTGCTATGGAATCATGTTCTCCCCTATATGATAATAAAAAGTAATTTATTCCCTGCAAAATGAAACAGTTTCAGCAACAGAAGTACTGAAGTCACGAAATGTGATAACCTCTTAACTGGTTCAGTATGGCATCTCAGATAATGCCTTGCAATCTGCCATTCAGCAACAAGGTATTCACAGCTTCACCAAAGCTAGGTGATAACTGGATTGGGTGTCCGTGGTAAGGTTTTGGTAGTGGGGGAGCTGCAGGTCTGGCCTTTGCAGGAGGAGGTCAGGGGCTCCTCCATGCTGGACAGAGTTGGTTCCAGCTGGCTTCTCACCAGACCTGCTGCAGCACACAGCTGAGCCCATCAGCTAAGTGAAAATGTTTTTAAGAAAGGACAAAAAATGCCAAAGAGGTAGAAAAGGAGGGGACAAAAAGTGAGGAACAACAGAGGGAGCACCATGTTCAGAGGAGGAGGTGCTCCATAGCAGAGCAGACAGTCCCCATGAAGGTGTAAACCCATATCAGAAGAGGCGTATCCCTGAAGCGACTGCAGTCCATGGATGAAGCCATGCCACAACAGGTACATACCCAAAAGGACTGCAGCCAGATCTTGGGAAAAATGAGAAACGAAGAGTGGTAGAGAGAAACCTTTATGTCCTGACCACCCTGACCAGCGCTGCTTGTTGCCTCACTGAAGGGACTGAGTGTAACCTGTGGCCATAACTAGGGCAGGGGAGAGGTGTCTGGGATGAATTTGAGCATGCAAGTGATGTTGAGCAGGGGAAAAGAAGAAAGGTGTTTTCCCTAAGTGTAGAAATGTTTGTATCTTTTATTTTGTTTTTGTTTCCCAGTACCAGAATCAGTAAATATTTTTTTTTTCCAAGTCTGTTTCATCAGTGGTGGAACTTGGTAAGTGATTTCTTCATTAGGGACTGTAGTGATAGGACAAGGGGTAATGGGTTCAAACTTAAACAGGGGAAGTTTATGTTAGATATAAGGAAGAAGTTCTTTACTGTGAGGGTGGTGAGGCACTGGCACAGGTTGCCCAAGGAAGTTGTGAATGCTCCAACCTGGCAGTGTTCAAGGCCAGGTTGGATCAAGTCCTGGGTGAGATGATGTAGTGTGTGGTGTCCCTGCCCATGGCAGAGGGGTTGGAACTAGATGATCTTAAGGTCCTTTTCAACCCAAACTATTCTATGATTCTATGATCTCATTGGTTCTCTGATTTTCTCCTTTGTCCCTCTGAGGCGGGGTGTGAGCAAATGACTTGAGTGGGAGCTTGGCTGCTAGCAAGGGCCAAGCCACCACAATAACCACGTGTCTTGACCTTAGAGTTTTGATAAATCTCTGTTTGTTACTAGGCATTATTTGTCATGAAATATGACATGGTAAGTGTTAGATGATAAATCTGTGCTCACACCTAACTGCCACTTTTGTGGGCTCATTTGTTCTCAAGATACTTGTGTGGCCTCAGGACTTGTCTGATATCATACTGTTGAGATAAGTGGTCATCATCAGACAGGTGATTTCTTCATTGCCAGTCCTCATGTTTCATTTGGCTTTCGCCTCCTTAAGAAATTGCCAGATCGGTTACAGACCAGCTAGGGTAACATCTCAGTTACTCTTTTCAGACAAGCAATGTGAGAAGCTAGGCTGTAGTTGTAGCCCCATACTGACAGTTACTGATGTGTGCTCTGTGTCATAAGAGGTGCCTTGATAACACTGAATAATGCTATGGAGAAAAAAGTTGAGAGAATTTGAATGTCTGTCTGCTCCGCATCTCAGGGGAATTTGGGGCTAATAAAATGCTATTGTGGAAGATGTTATGGATTAAAGGTCTCTGAATAGTTTTCCCACTGATTTATTGCACCAAAGAGGAAACCTTTTATCCTCATCTACTCATCCTAGACATCCAGACATAAAATTAAAATGCACCATCTGCTCCAAATTTGAAAGAATGCATGTACACACTTATCATTCTGGAGTAGGTTTGCCTGGATTTGACTCTCTGTAGTTGGTTCAGGGGATCAGAACATGCATTGGTTGTCATGCAAGGCAAAGATGGACTTGCCTGTAGTCTGGAACTACTCTTTCCACTCAACCTCAGCTGTTTGGATATGAGAAGTTGTCACTGATTTGTGAAATTATCTTTGAGCTGATGGCAGACTTAGAATTATCAAAGAGTAGTTCTTAAAATAAATTCAATGCAAAGAGTGACAGTGCTGCCATCACTGTGTCTTAATAGATAAATTATTATTTATTGAATTATAATAATAATAAACCCATGACACCTACTTCTACAGTGGAAAATATTTATTGACTTTATTGACAATTTAATGTATTTTATCAAGTTTTGTTTATGAGTTCCTTTTGATCCGGAGACATGGGATTACTTTTGTTGCCCAAGTGAATGAATGTGCAAACACTTACATTCTGCTTTTGGGAAGACTGATGTGTATGGTTTTGCAATTTACTCCTCAACAGCATCATAATGAGGAATATTTAAGACTTCACTTTTTACATTCTGGATAGATTAAATGAGGCTTTGGAGTAAAGCATAAGCTGGATTTTATACTGAGAACTTCCAATTCTTCTCTCTTTTCTCTTTCTGGTAGAATTTATCATGTCCAAGTATAATGTATAATTTTGTAATTATTTTCT
>NW_009923066.1:0-9311 GCF_000696875.1 Nestor notabilis | reverse complement strand
TTCCTGCTTGGTGTTGATATATTTAGGGGAAGGAGGGAATGGAGAAAAAAAATACCCATTTTTGTGATTACATTTTAAATTTCATGTTGCTGATGTGACTGAGTACTGGATCAAATTAAAACCAAGTAGATAACTCAAATCACTCGAGTAACAAACACATTTCATTCCCTGCATTACAAGTTTTCAGTGGCCCACAAGAAAGTAAAAAAACCAGTTTCACTGGAAGTCTAGAGAAATGGCTTGTAAAATTTCCTCTGTTATTTTTAGTGTATTCCTCTTTCTGGAGATGTCTTGCCAATTGTAGAACACCTGAAAAACTTTGAACTGCATCTTCTTTAAGGGCTATACTGAACATCAGCTGTTCTTGCCACTGCTGTAATATTCTTATGTCTGTATACTGATTTTATCCAAGGACTTCTGGTATCAGTAGTGACAGTAGTAACATCATTGTGAGAGTTGAATGAGACAAAAGTAGTTATTTGCAAATTTAAACAAATGTCTGCCTTGTTTCTCTGGCAAAGCTATGCCTTCCCGGTTAATAATACATTTCTCATGGAACAATGGATATATTTCCCTAGGTGTTTAATCATCTAATGAATATAGAATTGTTTTAAATGAAGCAAATACCATGCAGATTTAAAGTAAAACAGTGCTGGTTAGCGTGTTTTGATTACATGCTATGTACAAGTAAATATATATTTATTTTACAATTTCAGGTAACTTTACCTCATAACCTATGCATATTGAAATTCAGATTGATGAAGGTGGAATCAAAAGCAGGCATAAAATAGATCCTTTAAATTCTCCCAATTCAGAGGAGAACTATTTTTATAGCACTTCTTTTTACTTTTTTTTTTTTTTCCCTCTGCTCAGGAAATGGCAAATATTTATTTATCCAGCTACCTTCACATTTTCCACCATCATTATTCACAGTGATCCCCACAGTGATAAGTGGTCAATTACCCTGGTGCAGGGTAAACTACAGCAGTCCTACAGAGCTGCCTGTTATTCATCACAGTGGTGGAACAATTGCAACAGCACAGTGACATTTTGCTAAAAGCTCTCTTTTTTCTGGTAGCTTATTATACTGGTGGAATAAAATGCTTTCTTAAAGACCAACCACATCTTTTCTCTGCCTGAAAGGTCGCTTACTTTTGTTCTTTCTTATTTTGGTGAATTACAAAATGGAGAGGAAACTCAGACAGTAGAGGAAACGCTAGAACTACCAGATGGTAGTAATTCTGTACAAATGTCTCCATTTACACACTCAAACTTGCTCTTAGAGAACTTAGAACTAAATTTAACACTTTGTTTGCTAGGTGGTGTTACTTCTTCCAGTTGTTTTCTGTGCTGGTTTGGTGTCACTTCTGAATGTTGCCATGAGAGAAATTGTTGTGTGGCAGTTGAGGGAGGAGTAGCTTTTACATCTTTGTTATTGTTTGAAGTTGATTTGTAATCTTTTTTCTTGTTGGATTTGCATGAGTGGGTAACATTTTGGACAGAGCACTGAGAAGTTAGTTACAAGTCTTTTCAGGGAAATTCCTTTCCCACATATACACACCTTTAAGTGGGGCTGAGGTTAAGAATATATTTTAGTAAGATACAACATAGTTCCTGTGCTGCAATTTGTGTTCATTGTGTCCTCTCCTCTTGCTCTGCACCTTCTATAAGAAGCTGGCTCTCCTCTCTCTTCCCTTCTGTGCTGAGGAAGGAATGTTACTTCAAGGTCGGTTTGAATGGGGCTCTGAGCAACCTAATCTAGTGGAAGATGTCCCTGCTCACTGAGCGGAGAGCAGGGTGGACTAGATGACCTTTAAAGGTCTCTTCCAACTCAAACCTATTCTATGATTTCTCTCAACCAGCTGGGTGCACTCTTGCTAATTCAGCCAAGGATTGCCACCAGGGTACATTGCCTATTCAGGTTCAATTCTCTGCTGACTGACACTCCCAACCAATTTTCTGCAAAACTGCTCTGTAGCCTGTTGGCCATGTGGTGGTGCATTCCATCCTAGGTACAGCACTGTATATCTGCTTTTGTTGAACCTCAAGGGTTTTGTGAATTTTGCCTTATCCTTTGGAGTGTTGGTAACTGCCCCCTGCCCTTTTCGTATCATCTGCCAACTTGCTGAGAGTGTGCTCTGCCTCATTATACAGGCCATTAATAGCGATTTTACATGGTATTTGTGCCAGTATTGATCTCTGAGGGATGCCATTACTAGCTGGCTGCCAGCTGACACTCATATTGGTGATCACAATCCTTGGAGTCCAGCTGTCCAGACATTTTTCTGCACACCTTATAGTCTGCTTATGGACGTGGTATCTCACTCGCTTGGTTAAAAAATACTTTGGAAGACCATGTCTAATGCTAGTGCTGGTGACTGTGCAGTATAGGTATGGGGAAACAAGCTATCAGAGTTAACTTGCTTCTGTAAATAGCAGGATTCTCTTCCTGGCAATGAGGGATCTGTATTTTAACAGAGGTGATTAACTGGTGGTAGTGTAAAGGAACAATATGCAGAATGTGTCACGGAGAAGTCGTTTAAGCAGGGAGTACACATGATTAGTTCTTAAAACTGAAATAAATTATTTGTTTTGAAAGAAAGAGATTCCTAATCCTATTTTGAGTATTGCAACAGAATAAATAAAAAGAAATCAGAGTATTGCTTGTGACCACTTGTCAAGGTCTGACTGGATAAAACCCAGTGTCGGAAATATTTTATTCGTGATCCCAAGAGTGAAATTAAGATGCAAATGAGGTCAAGTGCTGCAATAGGTCAGTTTGCTTATTATTATTATTTGAAACAGATAGTGCAGAGTGACAGTCACCTCCATGGGTCCAGCAAGGTCCTGAGGGTCAGTATTCTACGTCTGCAGTGGTGGGTGATTACCTTTGTCCCCTTTTATTATATGTTGGGGGAAGTACCTCTGTCCTTAATGTAACATACTGCACATTCCTGGTTGATCATGAGCATCCAGCTGTTCTTGTAGCCAGCTCTTCCACCTGCACGTCTGTCAGCAATCCTTGAGACAATGCACAGTGGAGTCTCGCCTACCTTTCACACCTACCTTTCGCACCCACCTTTGGGAAAATGGTGGAATGTGATTTCAGTTCAGTTCAGTCTCTCACACTGCTATGGAAAGGAACATTTGTGCATGTTGTCATTTCTTTTAGTGTAACCCCTCTCCCTCCCCTGCCGATTTTCATTAGTTTGGCAGTTGTCCTAGTGAAAGCAAGTCCGTTTCACTAAGTATTTGAAAGGCAATTAAACACAGAACCATCTCAGTAAAACTCTGTTTAGTTTTATTGAGGTCTGGGGATGACTTGCAAAACCTGTCTCAATGGGGAGCTGGTAATTTGACAACTTAGATTCTAGTGAGATTCAGCACTCAGCGTGGAGGGCCTAATGCAACTTTCAGGACCAGAAATTCTAAACATATAGTTGGTTGTCCTTGAAACAAAAATATTTTAAATGTCTTCTGTGGACAGGAGTTTTTTCTGTGTTATTTCACATAACCCATTAAAATTTCATGCCTGGAGAAAACTTACTATTTCATTGATACAGCTCGTTGGAATAGTTTTCCCACCATTTTATGAAGTTACCCAGAGAAATGTAATAGATGTGAAAAGTTCTCAAAGGCAAATCAGTGTAGATCTCTACCTCCTTTGTAGCGGTCTGCAGTGAGCCATTAGTCAAGTAGCTGATTATACATGATGTTGAAACCAGAAAATTAACTGTTCTGCAGCTGGATGTATTTATAGAATTAAAGCATAGCATGCCTTAAACTAGTAAATGAATTAACATTCTCGTCTGGAATGTTTATGTTAAATTGTTATGCTAATACTCTGATTATAATTATTATGGCCAAAATAGCTGACAACTGAACAGACTAACACCTGAGGTTTGTCTGGTTTTTTTACCTTTAATGTAGTAAACAGATTTTTGAAAACGATGCTTTCATCTGAAGAACATGTGGTTCATACTGACAGGATGATTCTTTTTACAACTTTGGTTTTCTAGAAGAATAGTTTCACCTCAAGATGATTTTCCTTACCCACATTTTCATTCGTATTTTATGTATTACTGCCTGACAGATTGACCTTTTCACATTGCATGCTGTGAAATGTTGCTACTAAGGATAGTTGATGGCAAAGCAGTTTTTTTCCTAGCTCTTATAAAAATGCTGAGAGTTTAACAATTTCTAATTAACCTACAGAACTGTGTATTATTAGAAATTTGTACTTAAAGAAGAGATACTTCTTCCCTTCGTGTACCTAGAAAGACAGTTAGTGCCCATTGAACTTCTGAGATAATACAGAGCTCATGAATGGTCACCGCAAATGGTATTTGAAAAACGATTTTAAAAACATCATCTTTGTTAGCAATCATTTTGCTTTAATAATACAAGATTATAGCCCAAACTGGGAAAATTAGGTATGTCCTTGCACATCTGCATTTGGTTATATTTACCATGGGGCTGAGTTTCCCATCTTTTTAGCCCGTCTGCTTCAAATATCAAAGTTTTATATACTTGCTGGCTTTTTATTTATCTTTTCAAATGGTATAGCCATGTGACTTGGTGTAGTTCTGAACTGTGAAAACAATTTTTTTTGATGTCTTCATTTGATTAACTGATACTGTGAAAGGAAAGGGAGGTTTTTGTGTTTTAAGGTATGAAATAAGATGAAAGGAAAAGTGCAGAGTCCAGTTATACTTTTTTAATGTTTTCCAACAGTTTAGCTGTTATTCTCAATAATCAATGTTGTCCTGAGGTGAGGAAAGCCACCTCTTAATCTGCAGCCAAAAATCAGGATTGATCAAGTTTTGTTTTCCCTTAAAGTTATATAGAATGCTTGCAACTAAGCTTGAAGGACCTAAACCCAAGACACAGACAACTCAGTATCCTTTCGTCTATGATATCCTCCTAGAAAAGAGGTAAACACACCTATTCCTTCTTTTTAATGGTTAAAAACTGACTGTACATGCAAGGAAGTTCTAGGAAGAAGCTATCCATACCAAAGGAACAAAAAAAAAATTATCTTTACAGGTAATTTTTAATACATTTAGCTCTTAGCTGTTAGTTATGTAGAAATTCCGCTGGTTCTCTAAAGGAAATCACTAATAGTGATTTAAAGTTTCTCATCATTTTAAGTATATATATGCCAGGTATTACTCTAATACATGCTATTGTTTTTTTTCTGTCCACCTGAAATGCATAAGATAATAGAAGCAATTTTAAGTTTGTATGAATGAGAGTCTAACTACCCCATTAATAGACAACAGCTAGCATAAATTAGGAAATTCTTCTTATGGGAGAAAAGCAGACTTTATATTTCTTGTTCTGTTTTCATCTTGTTTATTGTAAATCTTCAGAGATTAAAATTTCTCTCCTAGTGTTCAGTAATAAAAAATTGATATCTTTCTTTTTTTGAGTCAGCTCCAAGTTTTTAATCAGCTTTAATAATAATATGAAGGTGGTTTTGTCTCTCCCCATTTTCCAAGCAGATGTAAATCTATTAAGGTTGGCAGATTTGTCAGCAGTAATTTTTATTTGTAATTATCCAATACCACAACTTACCTTTACCATATCTTTTTAGCATCTGACCAGTTTTATTTAATACAGAACAAGTGTAGAGACATTGCATCTGTTCTCAATAGCTGAAGAATATATTATATATTCTGAATATATTATAACCATATATTTATGGTTACAGTTTAGTTTGGGTATATGTGACAGAAGCTTTATACCTGTCTTGAGTACATAATGTAACATGACAGAAAAGATAAAATGTAGTTTAAATAGATAACAGCACTGTGATACCAGTGTCTGGCAAGAAACTGAATAGTGCACACCAGTGTTGTTTGCCAGCTCGTGTCTGATACCAATTTTTAGGGGTCAGTGAAGTCAGACTTCCTTCTTGGCACTTGGTCGCAGTCTGCCTGCAGTCTCCTTTTGAGTTTTCTCAGCAGTTTCTTATCCACCTGTGGAGGCCTCCTGGCCTTCCTGCCCCATTTCATTCTTGTCGGAATGCAATGCTTCTGAGCTTGGAGCAGGTGATCCTTGAATATCAATCAGCAGTCTTGGGTCTCCCTGCCCTTTCTGACTGCGTTTCATGGAACCTTACTGAGCAGGTTCCTGAAGAGGCCAAAGTCTGCTTGCTTGAAGTCCAGGGCAGTGAGCTTGCTGTGTGCCCTTCTTGCTGCCCTGAGGATCTTGAACTCCACCATCTCATGAAGAGCTCTAACTTGCTATCTATATTGATGTAATTAATTATATGTATACTTCCTGATTACTGCTTATACTGTTACACAAGTGACAGATTCTACTTTGAAGTGCAATACCAGGTAAATCCTACATGAACTGTCCTAGTAGAAGTAGATCCATTTCAACATTTTAAAGCAGTCCTTATGAAGAAATAGATAACAAGGAGATGTGTGTCACAGTTCTAAAGTAATGCACTTCAGTGCAGTAACCTCTCTTCTAGCATATGAGTTTTCAAAAGGAGAAATGAAAGTGTTCTTTTTGACAGATTTCATTATCTGAGGTAGATCTACAAAACATCCCTTCTTCTGAACTAGGCATGTATCGCATTGGGCAAATGATTTTTTAGCTACAGTTTTCTTTGCAAAAGAATGCAGAGTAGGTTGTATTAACACATTTTTGTGATTCTGATGGGAAGTAGCAGACAGCTTAAGTCTTTAAATAAAAAGTACCTGAATGTGTGAAGGGCAACAAATGAAAAAGTAGACAGCATTTGAAAGAGACCAACGTTTTTGTGTATATAAATAGACTTCAGTGTCAACTTGAGCATCTTCTAAAGAGCAACGCTCACTTTGCTTAGCCAATAAGTAGGATTTGATGCCATTAAAAAAACCCAAAACAAAACAATCCCAGCACTGAGACAAACAGTTGATACAAAACTGACTGCTGTATGAGCATCACAGGGAGTCTGTTTTGCTTTTCTCTGAAGCACTAGCACAAGTAAGATAGCAGACTGTTTGCACCAGTGATCGGATAGGGTATAGCACATCTCATCTTCCTTTGGAAGTTTTCTGCATGCATAGCTATTGGAATGAAGAGATTTTAAAGAGCTATGTGTGCTAGGGGCTTTATCTCTTATCCTTATTTCAGCTCTCTAATGTTGAGGTAAATTATTTTCCTCCAAGAAAACAGATTCCATATGTAAAGTTGAGCCTGTGTTTAATATGTTCTCTTAGATCTAAGTCACTGTTAGAAGACAGGAAGATAGGGTGAGTCAGAAAGTCAGTTTTGTGTGCAATTTAATGCCAACTTGACTATGTCTCTATGCTTGATACTAAACAAGCTATTGCCATCTGATCGGAATAACTGGCTTCCAGAGACAGTGAGAGGGAAAGAAATAGAATGAAGTGAAAACTGAGACAGCTACAGAGAAATGTGTGAAGTCTTAGACATTACTGGGCAGAAAAGAATGTCCAAACACTTCCTGTGTGGAGAAGTAGAGCTTGTTACCACATAGTCTATAATGACAAGAAGAGAAAGAGGAAGGCAGATTGGTGTTTCTTGCTGTTGCTACAGTGTCTCTGGAAGAATGGCTTGCTGTTTGCACAGATGCTTATTGGAAGCCGCCTAGAAAGAGTAACTCAATCATGAAATCTGCATGTTTCTCTACTCTACCTTAATTTCTAAGTCTGTGTTACAGAGATAATAGCATAGAAAATGTTTTGAGCAGGTAAGTGTCCTGTGTTCAGTTATGGAAGTCATTTTTTTTCTCCTTCTTAGTAGCTGGTGCAATGCTGTGGTTTTGACTTTCAGCCTGGGAACAACGCTGATAACACCCATGTTTTTAGTTGTTGCTCAGTAATGTTTACTCTGACCAAGGACTTTCTCAGTCTCATGCTCTGCCAGGGAGGAGGGGAAGCCAGGAGGAAGCAGAGACAGGACGCCTGATCCAAACTGGCCAAAGGGGTATTCCATACCACAGCACGTCATGCCCAGTACATAAACTGGGGGGAGTTACCCGGAAGGCCCAGATCGCTGCTCGGGTCGGGCTGGGTATCAGTTGGCAGGTGGTGAGCGGTTGTGTCCTCTCCCCTTGTCATTTCTCTTATCATTGTTATTATTGGTGGTAGCAGCAGTGGTTTGTATTATACCTTAGTTACTGGAGTGCTGTTATCTCAACCCATGGGAGTTATATTCTTTTGATTCTCCTCCCCATCCCTCTGGGAGCAGGGGGAGGAAGAAGGGGGGAAGTGAGCGAGCAGCTGCATGGTTCCAAGTTACTGCCTGGGTTTAAACCATGACAGCAAGTTATTACAAATAAATCTGATACAAATTATCACAAAACTATTAACCCAACATTTCACCCCAAGCCGTCTAGTTTAGTAGTCTTGACAGGTAAGTGTGCTGGTTTAAAAGACTAATACCAAAACATCTGTGCTTCAGCAAGAATATACACTTTTCTAGTTCAAAAGTCTGGAGTGTTCTGTTTTGTCAGCCTGTGAACTCATGTTCTATACAGTATCATTTGTCAGAAGTCCATTTCACTTTTACAGTCCCTCTGTCTTCCCACTTCTGAATTATGGTTTTCTGCATGCCTTGGTGATAAAAATAATACCTGGTAAATAATGTCTTATGTTTCTGATTGGATTTTTTTTTTTCCTTGTTTTTGAATAATCACCTTTTGTTTCCATTCTATGGAGAAATGATTTTACAGCTTCAGCATTTTTTTCCCTGTTGCTAATCCTACTCACGTACTAAACTAGGAAAAAATCCTAAAATAAAACGGGGAAGACAGTCTGTGTTCTTACTTACCCTTAAACTAATTAAAATATGGTTATATTGCTCTCTGTTTAGTTTCTTAATTTAATTTTGTGGAGTATGGAAATCACTTAATGTGAAATAGGCAGTTAAGACTGCTTTCCTGTGTTTTAAGTGCTGGGTGAGGACAGCAGCTTAGTTTAGAGATTTGCTTTTAAACAATTCTTGTTCCTTAAAAAAATCTCTCGTTTGTGCTTTTGTTAGAACATAAATAGGAAGGGGAACATTCTGGAAATTTCTCATTTGAAGTGTATTTATAACCTGGAGTTAAACAGTGAATGTCATTTATTTTCCTAAAGGCATGAGGGACAGGTTTGAGACCACCTTAAGAACCTGAACGTGCACAAGTCCATGGGACCTGATGAAATCCATCCACGGGTTCTGAAGGAGCTGGTGAATGAAGTTGCTCGGCCACTGTCCATAATATTTGAGAGGTCATGGCAGTCAGGTGAAGTTTCAGATGACTGGAAGAAGGGATATGTAACCCCATTTTCAAGAAGGGGAAGATGGAA
>NW_009923065.1:34775-52457 GCF_000696875.1 Nestor notabilis | reverse complement strand
GCTCCCGTGTCCCCTGGGGGGCGCCCCTGGCCTTCCCGCAGGCCGCCTCTCAGGGGAGCGTGCGGTGCGGTGGCTCTTCTCGTCAGTCGGGGCTGTCCCGCCACAGCCAGGCAGGACTGGGCCTTTTCTCGCTCCCGCCTTCCCTTTTGGAGGCTGGGAAGGGAAGAATGCCTCTGAAAGAGGACTAGGGAACGGCGGCGGGGCACCGCGCGCTCTCCAGGACAGTGGAAGGGCTCTCCCGACTCTTCAGTAGCTAGGTTTTAACTGTGTGCGAAGTTATTTTGGCGCCGTTATATTTCCTGATTATTTGGTAGGCGTGTCTTTTCCTACATGAAAATGTCAGTTTCCACAGATGTGGTGTAAGACCAGGGACGTGGTCTTTTCCCGGGTTTACGTGGGGAAAGTTTCAAGAGTTCAGCGTAACTCTGCACTGGTACTTAGGTAATTTCAGATACTTTTAGCAGTATTCCTGTTTTGTGTGTTATTTTCAGAGTGCATGAAGCTTCAAAATAAGTTAACAACAAATTGGAAAACAGGTGAAAGTTTTCGTAACTTAAACTGCGCTTATTTTATTTAACTGTATATAATTAACAGAGAAATATGGATGTAGTTTTCAGCTCTATGGCTTCCAATACAAGAAGGATATGGACCTGCTCAAGTGAGTCCAGAGGAAGCCATGAAGGTGATCAGAGGGCTGGATCACCTCTCCTGTGAAGACAGACTGAGAGAGTTGGGCTTGTTCAGCCTGAAGAAGAGAAGGGTCCAGGGAGACCTCAGAGCAGCTTTCCAGTATCTAAAGGGTGCCTATGAGAAATCTGGAGAGGAACTTTTTACAAGGGCATGTAGTGACAGGACAAGGAGGAATGGTTTTGGACTGACAAGAGGATAGATTTAGATATTAGGAAAACACTCTTCCCAGTGAGGGTGCTGAGGCGCTGGCACAGGTTGCCCAGAGAAACTGTGGCTGCCCCATCCCTGGCAGTGTTGGGCTGGATGGGCCTTGAGCAACCTGCTCTAGTGTGAGGTGTCCCTGCCCGTGGCAGGGGGGTTGGAACTAGATGAGCTTTAAGGTCCCTTCCAATGCAAACAATTCTGTGATTCTTTTTTTCTTGGTTACTATTTGGAATTTTCATAAGTTCTTGTAGAGATTAACTTTGCTACAGTGGGTAAAAGTAATAAAGTCTGTGTTAATACTTTTGGTTCATAAGGTCATTAATTAGTCAGCTGAAACAGACAGGCATTTTTGGGTGGATGGATAATTGACAGAATGTTAAAAAGCAAACTACCACCCTGTGGGCCAGGGTAGCCAACCATCCATCTATCCCAGTACTTTATTTAGCGTGGCATTGTGAGAGATGAGGTATGAGGAGAGCACAGAAGCCTGATCAAGCCGTTTTACGCTCCCTCAGTATGCCTCAGTCTTCGGTTTAGGGATGGTACAGGCTAGATTTTTGCCCATTCCTTCTGCTTATGGACTTGTCTGTGACCTACCACCTCAGCTTTATATATGTAAAAGATATTTGTCTGTATCCTCAGATAGATTGGAGGTCTTCAGTGGTTTTCTTGAGCTGTTTTGACCCTCGTTTTAATTTTCTTAATGGATGTAACTCTTCAGCTTATACCTTTACCCGGCAGAAAATGCCTCACAGTAAAATGGGATTATTATCCTGTGTTCATAGCAGTGTATTTTGAAGGACGGATGATGTTTCGTTTTATTATAACATGTATTCCTTCAACATCAAACAGTAATGAAATCGAAGCCTAGTACCCATTCTGGTGTCTGTGATGTTACTACCACTTGCATAGTGTGAACAAAATGGTTTGGGGGCAAAATTAAGGATGATTTAACAAACAGAGTATTAGTCAAGTTAAAAGTAAGATTGCTAAAAATGACGTGTTAGATGTGCTGCACAGAGCTTCCTAAAAATGAACTTGCCAGTGATATGGCAGCACTTGGGGACACTTTGAGAAAAGCTTTTTAAAGTATTTGCAATGATGTTTCGAATTCAAGCAAGCAAGGCACAGTTGGGTCTTAATTCCAGTACAGGTTTAAATTTGTTAACATTAATGAGATGATGTTTAATATATGTGTGCATACAGTCTTGCAATTCTGAATCTAATACAGGCTGAATGTAACTAGTGAACCAGTGTGAACCGACTGACAGCAGAGTGCAAAGTTCCAAGTCACAATGGCATTAAGCATTGTGTGGGTTTTTTTTTTTTCATAAAGCAAAAAGGATGTTCTATTTAGAATAGTAGTTGGGGTTTCTCATGTTGGTGTTCCTAATTTGCTGCTGCTGTGCCTATTCTGCATTGGTTTTTGTCTTATTTCTGTCTTGTGTAGTTCTTGAGTTACACTTCTAAAAAGAGTTCTGTTTCCTACAGTTGGCCTTGGCAGAGTTATACGAAGATGAAGCCAAAAGGCAGTCATTGTGTCCCAACAAACCAACACCTACAAAGATCAGTAGCACAAAAGCATCACAGAGGTAAGATGTGCTTTGTACTTCAGAAATGAGCTGAATAGTTACTGTTTTAGCTTGCAGAACTTTTGTCATGCTTACTTCATCTCCTCATTGTATAAAAAGCCACCTACAGCAGTTCATAATCCAGAATTCTGAAGCCCTGTAATAATGCATAGTTTGGGTCTTCTGAGAATGCTGTTTAAATCGTGTTTATTTAGCAGCCTTTTTGCTATATGGTATTCCAGAATACTTTAAACCCACTTCAGGTAAGATAAGATGCTGTAAGTGAAATGCAGTGTTGCTCTTTTTTTACACAGATAGAATTTGGAAATTTGTTGTATCAGAAAAATACTGCAGTTCTTTGCTGCTTCAAAATTCAGCAAATCAGTAGCTTGTGTGAAACCTGACAAGTCAGCTGCTTTGAGGGTTGTACTTACGTAAGTACCTGATGAGACAAATACTTGAAAAACTATTAGTAGGTTCATTAGTAGGCTCCTGTGGGGTGAGAAAAATTAATTTGCCTGAGTTTGTCAGGTGTAAGGTAAGACATGTATTTATGTATAAATCCAACTCTTTCTAGCCTGCAGTGTTTGCAGTTCATATAGCATTTGAAGATTTAATGTAGCCTTATTTTTTTTTCTAGAGAAATCTTGCCAGTTTTTAGTTTCTATTTAAATAGTTATAAAGAAGAGAAGTCTTTACATCATTACTGTCAGTGATGCTATAACAAGTCTTGTATTTGGCTTGTCTTTCAATTGCTGCTGCCAAGATGGATCTCTGTTTTAAAGGAGGTTAAGCAGCAGAAAAGATCTTAGTCACCAGAGCCATGCTTCAAGTGCATTTGCAAATGCAGATCTTCAGGAAGAGGGATTTTAGCACATCATGTGACACTTGGAAAATAATATTTTTGGGGGGTGAGTTTGTTTGTTTGTTTTGGTGAAAGCACCTAAATTGCCTTATCAACTACATTGAACACAGTTTATAAACAAACAAAGCCAACAGCTCCATTTACCCATATATATCATAAAGTTACGACTTCCCACTCCAGCTGAAGGGAAAGCTGCAGTACAGTATCTCAGATATTTCACTGTGATAGCTGTTGGCAAACAGCTCTTTATTGGCGGTCATGCTAGAATCTGTCTGAGAAACAAGAGATGGCTGCTATTTACATGGTATCCAAAATGAGATTTTCTTAATAGACTTCAGTTTGCTCTCAGATAAGCAGTGTATTAATTGCAAGGAAACGTAGTGCTGCTCTTGATCTACTCAGCTTGCCTTTCACAATGGCAGGTACAGAAGAATGTCCCTGGGCCCTGCTGGAACAAATGCCATATTATTATTTGCTGTCCTGTTGTGTAAACTCCTTTAAGAAACTTAAGACCATTGGCACAAAAATAGAATATTTGCCCCACAAAACCTACAATGCAACAAAGGAAGAAAATAGAAGAGATTAAAGGATTTCTAGTTCCTGTGACCCTAGTCCATAACAACACATTTTTTTTCTGAGAAATTAATAAGAAGCAGACCCTTCACTTGGATATAGTATCACATTGTTTTATCAAGACTGATACTTAAAAAAGCAATGGACTGCTCTGCTACACTTTGATTTCAAAGGCATGGTAATCGGACAGATTGCCTAAATCTGAGGCAGTGATCTGCCATTACTTACATAGCAGATTGTATGTACGTTCTTACCCTGTGGTAGTCAGCTACCACATATACATCTTGCATTAATGAATTTTATCACCAAGAACTACAGAATAAGAGCAAATACCTGTACAGCTGTTGCTGGAATTCTGCAAGCTAAAAACCCTAGCTTATTGTGGTAGCTTATGGATGTGTTCCTGTCATAAAACAGAATGTGATTCTGCATTTTGATCACCTTCTGAAAGTCTTTGTGGTGTTGCCACTCAATGTATTTTTAAAATCGTATAAAATAGAAGTAAGAATGACTACTTCTTAAGTTTTTTAGGATCCTCATAGACAGAGACTCCAGGACCTCAAGGAAAGCCAATGTTGACTTCACTAGGCAACTTAACTCTTGACAAAAAAAGCTAAAATGTGGAAACAATTTGAAGTGTAGTTATTTCTGGTAAGCTGGATTCTGAAACAGCTGTTGGGCTTGCACGTTACCTGTGTTATCTATGGGACCACCCATGGTGTAAAGTAGAATTCAGCATAACCTATGCTAGAAGAGGATAGTTCAGTTAGAAGGGACCTACAATGATCATCTGATTCAACTGTTACTGCAAAATGACTCTGCCATACATGCACCCTTTCCTGCTTATTCACTGAGAAGCATTCATGGCTATGTATTTTGGAGAAAAAAAGGATGGTAAGAACAAAAGAAAGCCCCAACATCTTGATATTCTTAGTTTGTTTGGTTTTTTTATTTTAAAAAAGAAGAAGTAGTTTCAGAAGTTAGATATGAAGTACTTAGTGAGATGCATGTACCAGCCATCTTCAAATGTTTTCTTTCATTCTCTTGGCAGTCTTAAAATTGATTCTCTTAGAAGGTTGAGAAAACCAGAAAGAAGCATGAGCGATGACAAAGAAAACCAAAGGTATTTTTCGAACAACAACAAAAAAATCATGTAACAGTTATGAATGTAATTGGGGTTTTTCATGACATTCACACTTTGCTCACTTCTCTTTTTCAAAATGCAGGTGAGCTAAGTCTAACCCGCAAAGAGCTAGTAACTACAGACATGCTATGTGGCTTATTAGAGGAAGTGTTAGCCATGCACTGCTGTAGTAAAACTATATATAGAAGAATCCATCTGTGGTGATCTAGAACCTGTAGATGCCTTAACACGTGATTGTATGGATGAAGGTTGTAACTTGCACTTGAACTCAAAAGCTTTTTTGCATTTTTTCAAATATCCTGAATTGTCCTGGGTATCCATTACTCAAATGCTTGAGTACTTCCTTTCTTGAGTGCAAATTCTGATTGTTTCTTCTTACCACTATAATTCTTTTAAATCTAATGATTATTTTCCATATAAATGGCAATTGGGTAATAAATACAGATATATGTTCAAAGGAGAGATAGTACTAAGGGATAGGCAGTTATGTTGGATCATAAAAGCAGTGTGGTTGTACAGCACCTTTATACCCACTACTGGTTTTGGGTAATTGTAAAATATGGTGGAATCAACAGCATTTTGAAGTAATTTGCTTGAGAGATAGTTTTACACAGATTAGTTGGTTTGCCTTGTCCCAGATGGTTAAGTGAAAAAGTTAAGTGGAAACCACTTACTTTATTAGCTATTAACGTTTCTTCTAATCAAAGACAAAACACTCAGGTTTCCCAGCTTTTGTATTTATATACAGATTTTTTTACAGCATCTATTCCACTGGTATTTAGAAATTTATAGTGACTTCCTCAAGATAATCCTCAAGGAATATCTCGATCTTCATAATCAAACAGATACAGTTTTCAACACAATTATTTTTAGTTTCACCTTTCATCTTCAAGAGCTATAAATGGGGCTGTGTTGGAGAACACAAGTTAGCTTTTGCAGCAGTTTCTGCAGATTTTAAGATGCCTTGAAAGGTTAGTTAAATTTATTAAAACCTTTCTATTTCTGATATTGGCAGGAATGGAAGTCTACTATATCTTTAAATAAAAAGACCAAATTGTGGCACTGTTCAAGTTTTCCAACAGTTTCGTGCTTGTTCTGCCAAGTTGTTAACCTGTATTCTGACCAGCCACAGCACAGTCCCATGCACAGGACACCCCTGAGGGGACTGATCTTTTTGGGAACAGGCAGCATCCACACAGATGAGGTATATGCAGCTGCGACTTTATCAGGACTGTGTTCCCTTGGCCCCTGTCCTCTGGGGATCTGCTCCAGAAGGCACCATGGTAGTTACTGAAATGTTTTTGGAGTAGTGCTGCTTGGATTGTTGGGAAGGTCGAAACCCAGTGGAACATTTCTGTGATCAGAATGAAAAGGTTTTGGGCCACATTTGGGTTTTTGTTCATTTATTATTTTCTTTTGGTGAGGAGAATGGTGCTTGTCATTTAAAGTACTGTTGCTTATGAACATCACTATTCTAAAGATTTTATTCAGGTGACTCGGAATATAGAGGATTACATATTTCTGGGGCTTCTAATAATCCAAGTAAAATTGTTGCTGAACTCTTCAAGGAAGCAAAAGAACATGGGGCTGTCCCATTAGACGAAGCCTCAAGAGCATCTGGTGATTTAAGTAAAGCTAAGGTAAGAGTTAGTCTTTTTAGACTCTTTTTACATTAGTCTCTCTTCATCTCATCTAACCACATGAGAGCAAATGCACCTTTTTGTGGTCTGCAGATAACAGGGTTTGATCAACACAGTTGTATTATCTGAGCTCAAATAGCTTACTCTAGAAAATAAACTGGGGAGGAACCACACAATTCCGGGGAAATAATTAGAAATCAACCTAAACTGGAATGATTTGCTTTATTTTTAAGTAAAATTGATTAAATCAAAGTCCAAAACTGCAGTTGCATCCCAAATCAAAATTTCTAAATCTCTTATCTGCTGTATTACTACTAATTACTACTAGTGGTCAATGGCTCAGTGTCCAGATCGAGATGAGTGATGAGTGGTGTCCTTCAGGGGTCCGTACTGGGACCAGTACTTTTTAATATAGAATACTGATTTAATATAGAATAGATTTAATATAGAATAGATTTAATAGTGTTTAATATAGAATAGTTTAGAATATAGAATATCTTTGTCAGCGACATAGATGGTGGGATTGAATGCACCTCACGGCAAGTTTGCAGATGACACCACACTGAGTGGTGTGATTGACATGCCTGAGGGACAGGATGACATCCAGAGGGATATGGACAAGCTGAAGAAGCAAGCCTATGTGAACCTCCTGAGGTTTAACAAGGCCAAGTACAAGGTCCAGTGTATATTCAGACTAGATGAGAAAGGAGTGTTTTATGATGAGGGTGGTGGAACACTGGAACAACTTGCCTAGAGAGCACTCAGTCTGAATGGAAACATTCAGTCTGGTTGAACGGGCTCTGAGTAATGTGATCTAGTTGAAGACGTCCCTGCTTATTGCAGGGAGGCTGGACTAGCTGATCTTTAAAGATCCCTTCCAACCCAAACTATTCTATGATTCCAGTGTTTGAAAAAGTGTAGATTAGAAACTGAAACATACCACATACAACCTGCTTAGCCTGATTATGGTTACTACATACAATCTTCCACACAGAAGATACACAAATTAGAACAGTGCTTTTTATCACAGAAGCAAGCTTGCTGATGCGTCTTTTTCTTTTTTTTTTTTTTTTTTTCTTGCACTTAGGTAAGAATTTTAATAAAGTCTTTTAGATATTTATTTCAATAAGCTTTTCTGTGTATTTTTTCCAGTCATTTTCTGGTGGTGGATATAGGTTGGGTGACTCATCACAAAAGCACTCAGAATACATATATGGAGAAAATCAAGATGTAAGTAAAATTCTGAATAGCAGGAAAAATCTCCAACAGATGTCTGCTTAATCATGTTTACAGCTTGAAAAGCCAGTATTGCTGTAACTATGTCTGTGAGGAAAAACTGGTATCTAAATACTGGATAAGTGGTAAGTGGAAATCGTTAGTGTCCACAGTGGGCAGGTGTTCACTGGATATCCCTAAAGCCTCCATTATGGAATTTTCTGATGTAAATTACTTTGGAATTCTTAGCAGACATTCCTTTCAGGTACTTTCTTCCAGCTGTTGTTCTGCGTTCCTTTAGGCTATGCTAACATTTTAATCCTCTTAGGTTAGGAATTTTTTCTTGTGTGGCTTTTCTAGGGTTGTGATTTTTTTTTGGTGGGGCTTGCAAGTTAGCCAGTCTCAAACTGGAGGGCATGAATTTATTGTAGGAATGGTGAAGCAGCAGGTTAGAGGCCTTTTGAAAACTGCCTGGCCTTTCTTTACTCTCACTTAAAAAGCAGGAAGTGAGGGAGAGGGTGGGTAAAAATAAAGTTTTCTACACTTTACTGTTTGTATGAATGGCTAGAGCAAATGTTAAGCTTATCTAGAAGCAAAACCAAGAAATGAATAAGGCCAGAGGATGTAGTTGAGGCTGGGGGTTGCTGTCACATCCCATCAGGAGCTTAAGTAATCCTTCTAAGCAATAGCCAGCTGTACTAAGCCAGAAGCCTGTTGCAGTGGGGTTACCATAGCTGAGGCAGGGATAGTTTTCTAAGGAAGGTTAGTTTTACTGGCTAGGAAAGCCTAGTTTTGCTGGACTGCAAGGCAGTTGCAGGGAAGAGAGGTGCAGGCTCTGAAGGTGACAGGCTTTGGCTGGACGTACAGACATGCAGCAAAGTAAGAAGGGAGCAGAGGAGGCTGGTTTGCAGGATTCTCAGTGTTTGAACCAGCTGTATTGGAGCTCACCATGTAATAATTTGAGGAATGAGTAATTTCACTGTAAGTGGTGTATCAGCAGTAATTTGTAGTTTTATGGATTTATTAATTTATCAACAGGAAATTTACATTTGTTTTAAAAGTAAGTGGAACCCTGTGAAGATCACTACACAGTCACTGTACGATCTGTTATATCATGGGTAACAGATTAAGAGATTCTTTTTCCCCAAGTATAAAAGTGGTCTGCTTTTTTTAAAGGATTCTAACAATGACAGTTGCAGTGCAGTGCTCTGTTCTTATTTTGTCATCTCATTTGTAGTCTGCTACAAAATCTGTTAAGTATAGATTAAATAAAAAGTATAACTAATCTGTATGAAATCAAAATACTGTATTTGTCTGTCTTCACTTTTTTTATTTCACTGTTTTTGCTTCACAGGTTCAAATTTTGCTGAAACTATGGAGGAATGGCTTCAGTTTAGACGATGGCGAGTTGAGATCCTATTCAGACCCAACAAATGCTCAATTTCTTGAGTCTGTTAAAAGAGGGTAAGTTAAAATGGCAACTTTTTGGAGGTATGTCTTTCAAGTGAAGTGAGGAAAAATGCTTTCTCCACATGTTTATAGTTATTGAAAGCTCCAGGCTTCTTTTCTGCCTGCACCCATAAAATGTATTCTGTATGTGTCATCAGATGCATGGGGCATTTAAAACTCCAGCAAGCTTTGCTTCCTTCTGGTGGTTTAACTCTGAATGTTACTTGTTACAGGCAGCTTTTCATTTCACACGTTTTGTTAGTGCATTCTAGATTTTGACTGTCTGTGTTCTAGGTTTGACTGTAAGCTTGCTGATATGTTTTTTTCTACCCTTAGGATGAAGTTAATTCATAAAACAATCGAAATTCTATGGTTTTCAAAGTAAAATTACTAATAGTATCAACTCGTTGTACTGCTTAAAGTTTTTGTCATTTCAGTTTAGAATGTGATTGGGAAACTTCTATTTTTGTAATGAAGGGAAATTCCTGTGGAACTGCAGCGACTTGTTCATGGTGGACAGGTTAATTTGGACATGGAAGACCACCAAGAACAGGAATATGTGAAGCCTAGACTGCGATTTAAAGCTTTCAGTGGTGAAGGGCAAAAGCTGGGAAGGTAAAAGCCTCTAAGTTTTCTGTTCTGTGTTCATATGCTATTTTGAAAGCTGGGTTTAATCAATTAGAAGACTGTTAGAGAAACTAATCAGATCAGAAAAGCAATCTAAAATTATTCTGTGCTGCAAGTCTCAGCCCTGATTTCAGAGTCACCCGGTAATCATGAAAGTTGTATATAAATCTTAGTCCTCTGTTGAAACTGTTCATAGATTTGCTAGATGCTTTCTACTTTGCTGTGACTGTGACATTTCTCTGCTTGTTCTTGCATATGATTTTGCCTATATATATGTAGAGATGCCATTACAGCAATATGGCTGATGCCTGGCATGCAGATATAAAGTATTTTTTGTAGGGGAGCAACTCCCATATATTTTTTTTCCGGAATGAAGCACCAGAAGTACTGCCCTGAAAATGGTTACTGATTATTAGTATACAAGGCAAGTCTCTTGGGTTTAAGAAGGAAATAATGTAATAAACTTGTTTGTGGGTTGTTTGGTTTTTTGTTTTTTCTTAATTTGATCAGACATAAATGAGCAGTAAATTGTATCAAAATCTCTCAACTTCTACCAGGATTTGATTGAAATATCAAATGATGTTGCAAAAACTCCTAATGTGTACTAACTCAATTGAACTGATACATAATGTGCCGAAAGTCATTCAGTTCAGTCTGCTTTGTCCAAAAGTGCATCTCTGTTCATCTTAAATTGGTCAGTAAGAGTAAACAGTAACGTAACCTCAACTCTGCCAATCATCAGCTTTTTTCACATAATGGTTATAGGCTTTAAAGCATCTTTTTCGGCTGACTTGATATTAGCTGTTGAATTGTAAATACTACTTGCATTTATTCATGTGATGTGTTTGGTTGCCAAAAAAGGGTATTACCGGTGTGCTTCTGCGAATAATCAGTAAAGGTGGTAAGCACTAGTAGGGGTAATGTAGGGAACAGCTGCATATGATAAGTTCTTCCACCTGAGCACTTGCTCAGATTATTAAAGAGAACAGGAAGAGAGGAGGTTTGTATATAACAAAGTGTGCACGCCTGTTCTGTGGCATTTTTATTTGTTTTGGTAGCTGATGAAGTCTCAGGTATGTGAGCAATGAAAGGAGTAGCCAAATCTGTTACTTCCAAACATTTATATTGGTTTTATACTAAATTTAAAAGATTCCACACTTACTTTGTGGTGATACCAATTACCTGTTAATACCATTTGTGCTCCAAAAGGTCGGGAGATGCCCAGAATCATGGAGTAATGAACCTGAAAGCAATTACTAAAGCAGTTTGGGTCAGTTAAGTGCACTGTAATTGTCCATGGTTACTTTTTAATACACCAGATGGTACAATATAGAAATCTTGGTATCAAAGACTGTCATTTCATGCTCTGTAAGCATAAACAAATACAGTTTTGTTTGATTACCTATTTAAACTAGTACAAATTTAATGATATGCACAGTTACAAGAAAATATAAAATAAGACATAAATATATAAGAAAAAATCTTGCAGTCATTGACAAGAAACTACAAGAGCATTATTTGTGTGTCTATTAGAAAGGCTGTGTTTATACTTGGTTCAGATAACTGAGAGGATTTTCATTACTCATTTGTACTAGCTGTGTGTAGTTAATCCTTCAGTGACAAAGACAACTGAAGCATTACTCAGTTCTCGTTTGACTCCATTAATAATACCTGGTTTGTTGTGTTTTGGTTTTGTTTTGTTTTTCCCAATCCTGTAGCCTTACACCCGAAATAGTCAGCACACCTTCTTCCCCAGAGGAGGAGGAGAAATCCATTCTTGATGCGCCTGTTCTGATTGATGATTCCATGCCAGCAACTAAAATTCAAATTAGATTAGCAGATGGAAGCCGATTAATACAAAGATTTAACCAAACACACAGGTAAATTGGTTCTGTATCAGTGCAGGTAACCGTAACTATTTTCATAAGTCTGTGTTTTGTCATTAAATGAATATCAGCAAAACATCAAAAAGAAGAAAATACAGCTCCACTGAAATGTATAGCTCTGGTTTGTTTTCATAACATAAATGTACTGCTGAATTGCTATCAAAGCAAAATTCTGTGCTTTGAAAACACAAGATATTTGATAACTGCAAAGTCGGACTTTTATAACCAGTTATGTCCTGTGATCTGTAAGGATATGGTACCAGCCATAACTGTTCTCAGGGTGACTAAAATCTGAACAGCCTCACCATGTAGTCATCCCAGCCCTCGGCCCTTCTTGAGAGGAGCATGTGGCTGACTCAGATGACGCTGTGAAAGCACTTTGTTGCAAGGTGTGGAGTATAGTCTCAATTGGAAGATAGTCCACACTACAGGCAGAAAAATCCTGTGGCCCATAATCAAGAGCTCCAGCTTTCTACCTCTTTAGACTCAAAACTGACTAAACATGACCTGAGTTGTAAGTGTAGGCTGCAGCCCATAGATAGAAGGGTATATGGACGTAATGTCCTCACTTGCAATTCTGGCATGTGGGCTGGACAGAACACTGAAAACCAACTTTTGTTTTGTTTTGGATGGTCACCTCCTAGGAATTGGCAGCATGTGAACCTGGTGGATTTTTAGGTCTGTTAGCAGGTTGTTGATTAGAGCTTGCCATCAGCTTTATTGACATTGTTAGTGCATTGCCACAAATGGTGTTGGCCAACCCCATTTATTTGCCTAAAAGGTTCTTCTAGAGCAAGGTGCATGGTTGAGAGAACTTTGGGCAGAAGGCGGAAATTTGGGCAGTAGTTCCACCCATGCTTCACAGCAAGCAGGTTCAAGCCAGCCTTGATCTGAGATCTGCACCTGCACCACTGTATTATAATACAGCTTGAATCCTGCAATGGAGGTGGTCTTATCATGGACCCAGTTCCATATTAATATTGATACGTGGAGAGTTCACCTGTTTCCTTTTTCTCCTTCTGGCTCATGATAAGGGCAGAGCCATACGTAGCTTTCCTCATCTGACAATATACACAGACCACAATGAGGAAATTTTAGCTGAGATGCTAGTAGGGAGGAAGATACTGCAATAGTTTTTCGTATTTAGCAGACCTCATATTGTATGCTGATAGTACAGGCCCAGACTCTTTCTTCATAGCACTTGCTGGAGAAGTGATTTAGGTAGGCAGTAGGGCTTGTTGACGTTTTCTTCTGTCTGTGTGAAAGGGTAGAAGTGGTAAACTTCTCAGTAACATCTGTAACCAAGAGTGTGTTGACAGAAGCTTGGATGTGAATCTTTTTATCCTTGCCATATGCATGATCAAAATCAGCTACTAAAATGCATTGCTTTGTCATAAGCCTTGAAGACTGATAGAAAATTTAAGTCCCTGTTTCTTTGGCTACAGTATACCTGCCTGCTTACTAGTTAAAATAGATCTTCAAAGATTTATTCTCAGCTTACTGGTTTGGGAGAGAAACCTCAAATTTCCATTTATCTCTAAAATCTTATTTCTCATTCATGTCTTATAAAACTAAATTACTCTTGCTATACTGTTGATTTGATTGTTTTATGAACTGTTGTTCAGAAGTTTGGTGCAGAGTTAAAGTAGGGGAAACTCCTTACTATTGCAGTGCAGTAGTGATTCTCGATGCTTTCTCATCCCTCACCATGTATTTTAAGATTCCTCCTCCCATTAATAATTTAGTTTGGGAGATACTATTTAAGAGCAGAATTTTTGACAGCTGGTGTTGAAATTACTTAACTTTCTGCTAACTGTCATTTTCCAATATACTTCTATGTTACAAGTTTTATTTCTGTTATTTGAGAAAAAGCAACATTCATTTTCATTTTTAATTTTCTCATGCAAGAAGCAAAAAAATTTAGGCTACAACCTGTATCAGATGGAAATGTAAAATCAGTAGGACATATTGAATAGTCTGTTAGAGGGGTTTTTATCTCTGATCATCTTAATGTTCAGAAATTTCTGCCAAAGTGGAATCATACCCAGTTTTCATGTCCATATCCTTTCCACAGGATTAAGCATATTCGAGATTTCATTATCCAGTCCCGTCCAGCTTTTGCAACAACTGATTTTGTTCTTGTGACTACCTTTCCAAATAAAGAGCTAACAGATGAAAGCCTGACTCTACAAGAAGCAGATATACTTAACACTGTGATTCTTCAGCAATTAAAGTAATCTTACAGTTGGTGGTACAATATGGGGAGCATGCTGTATTGTCATACAATATGTTTCCAACAGATGAAGAAAAGGAAAGATCAGTGTCGTCTTGTCCCTCCTCTTCCATGGATCAGATTTTTGGGTTTCATGTCTTCCAGTGTTAACATATCTAACTTTATTTTATAGTATTGTTCGACCTTTTTTCAGTGTTTAAAATTAATCTTCCCTATGTTAGTATGTTTCAAACCACATCTTGTACTAAATGTGAAATGAGAGATGACTTTGACTTTTCACTCTTTTTGGGGGGTGGGGAGAAGCATTTTTCTGAAGGGGACATTATCTTTAATACAGTTGGTAAGATTTGCACTATGGAAATATATTATGCTGCATTGACAAACAGCCATTTGAAGGCATAGCCTGTGGGTGATGTTTACCTTCCAAGCTGTATTAATGCTAAGGTGTTCTGTTTAATAGGTAGAGAGATAATTAATGCTCTAGTATAATTTTTGTATATTCTGTTTGTATTGTTTCATGGTGCAGTATAATATTTATATTCTAGTTTTTATGTAATTTTCTCTGTATGATATGAGTGAATCAGTTCAGGAGATGCAAACCTCAGCTACTGCAGACTGTAATAGATTGCTCACATTTATATTCTACTTGTTCTACTTGTGGTGAAAATAAGTATGACTTTTTTATTTCTTGAGGTTAGAGAAATGGGATACACCTCTGTCGTGGTGTATCCCATTTCACCACTGGAGAAATGCTGTGATTTAGATTTCATGACGGTGGGTCTATGGTCACTTTGAACCTGAGTATGCAGTTGAATCCTCTGCAGCTACATGAACAGTTAACTTAAATAACCCCAAATGAAAAAAAAACCACCCAGGTGCACAAACACACAACTCGTTTGTGCTGTCATTTGTGTGCACAAAAGTAGACATGTTAATTGGTCATGTATTTTTTACCTGAATTTCAGCTCTTTATATTTGGACTTTTGGCCAGAGGCATTTTGTAATATTCAGTGGGGGTTTAGTTGCATGGCTTTCACTATACTTTTTTGGAAGCTGTATAATTAAACCCCTTAATCTTTGAAATTCTGTATTTTTTTCAAATAACATGGCCCTACACTGCAGTATGTAGGTAGGAGTCATGTTGTGGGCAAACTGGCTGCTGTGCTTTAGTAGTATGCTATTTTACAGTATTTGTGGCTTTATATCAGATGAGTGGATCTCACTGAAGGAGGATAAATGGGCTGTATCTCTTGTACAATGTATGTGTTAAAAATGCTGTTTTCACTGATTACTTTATTCTGAAAATATTTATTTATGCTAAGCTTATAATTGCTCAGTATATTTGGTTAATATACATTTTTACCTCAAAGTAGATCTTTGACAGAGTAAATTTTAAACATGTAATTGTATTTGAAGTATTTTGTAATTTGAATATATGCATGATTTTAATCATAATTCTTTTCATGTGCTAAGTAATTAAAGTTTTAAACTAAAAATACCATAGGCAACACTTACTGTTTTCTTCCCAGTTTATGTTGTGTTGAAGTGATGATTGTATTGCATGCCAAATATTTAAGCCTAAACGGAAAGGAATGGACATTTACTTTGCCTGTATTTTATACACTAACACTTTGCAAATGCAAGGCCATCGTCAGTATTGTGGTATCAATCTTGGGCAGTCTGTGGCTTGGGCATATTTCAGTTCAGAATATAAGTAAAGTTCATTGCTTATTACTTCTGAAGGCTATTATAGTTAAACTGAAATATAAAGGACAGTGGTTAACTAAATTGTTTCCCCCCCTTCCCCCATTATTATGCCAAAACTCACAATTGTGTATTATCATCATCTGTTTGTTTCACATAGCTGGTAAATTTTAGTGTTCAGTACCAGCTGAGAGTAACTGGGGTCCCAGTAGTTGATAAGTCAAGCACTAAGAAAATGTATCAATGTTCATGTTTAAATATTTCACTACTTCTTGGTACTTTAAACCTGATAGAAAGTGTCTGACAATTTTGTGTCATAGCTTTTGTTAACATTAAATTCTCACTCATGTAGCTAACATCTTGGCATTTTTGGCACAAACCAGTTTTTTGAGTACCAACCTAAATGGATACACAGTTAAGACTCACTACAAGGGAGAAAGTTGACAAGAGACTGAAAGAAGGGAGAAGGAACTTGATAGAGGATGATCATCTTTCCGTTGACAAGAGACTGAAAGAAGGGAGAAGGAACTTGATAGAGGATGATGATCTTTCCTCCACAATAAGGCTGCTGAGCTGCTTAGGAATTCCTCTTAGCTTCCAAGAAATACAGGTAATCCTGTCACTTGCTTTTGTAGACAGTTTATGAAAGGTGCAGGCCTCGCCTCTGCTAGTCTTTCCAGAAATCCTTTATCACACAAGACTCAAATAATGCAAAACTGAACATTTTCTCTTAAGAAAATCTGTCTGGACCAGACTACTTGTTTGGTTTGGGGTTGGTTTTTTGTTTGTTTGGTTGGTTGGTTGGTAGTTTTCATTGGGACACTACCATCTTTGTGATCATAGTTATTCTGGTTAAATGCGTCAGGCTTGTTTTGGGGATTTGAGACCACATTGAGACATTTGCAACAATTCTGCTTTAATGAGACTACTGGGCATTTGTACAATTAGCGTATATTAACAGCTATCCCATGCTGTTCTTGCTCTCTGGGGAAAATCTATCCAATATTAAATGAACCAAGAAAGAGCATGCAAGCTCCCTGCTTAGTTGCTTGCACTAAGCTAAAGCTCCCATGATCTTTAAATTGTATTGTTCTGTGCAGGGAGAATAGACAGAGATACACCTTGCACTTGCTCATGATGATTAAGCCTGGCAGGCCTCAGTGTAGGCACGCCCGTCAAAAGCAGTAAGCCTGTGGTGTTTCTCTGGGATAGATATAGTTGGAATGGGTTCCTGAAGAGATTAAAAGTAAGACTGATACTATTTAGCTGCTTATCGATTATTTGAAAATAAACTTTGAAAACCCAAAGATCAGTGCACTGATAAACAACAGTAGGCAGCAACTGTGTTGACCATTTAGTGAACTATGCCACCCAGAGGAACCTTGACACACTTGGGAGGTAGGCCAGTGCCAAACTCATCAAGTTCAACACGAAGTGCAAGGTCCTACATCAGGGTCAGGGCAATCCCAGGCACAGCTACAGACTGGGCAGAGAAGAGATTCAGAGCAGCCTTGAGGAGAAGGACTTGGGGGTGGTGATTGATGAGAAATTGAATGTGAACTGGATTCAGTGTGCGCTTGCAGCCCAGAAACCAACCATGTCCTGGGCTGCATCAAAAGAAGCGTGACCAGCAGGTCGAAGGAGGTGATCCTGCCCCTCTACTCTGCTCTTGTGAGACCTCACTTGGAGTACTGTGTGCAGTTCTGGTGTCCTCAACATAAAAAGGACATGGAACTGTTGGAGCAAGTCCAGAGGAGGGCCACGAGGATGATAAGGGGGCTGGAGCGCCTCCAGTATGAAGACAGGCTGAGAAAGTTGGGGCTGGTCAGGCTGGAGAAGAGAAGGCTGTGTGGAGACCTCATAGCAGCCTTCCAGTATCTG
>NW_009923065.1:32310-34764 GCF_000696875.1 Nestor notabilis | reverse complement strand
TGGGGAGGGACTCTTCATTAGGGACTGTAGCAACAGGACAGGGGGTAGTGGGTTCAAACTTAAACAGGGGAAGTTCAGATTAGATATAAGGAAGAAGTTCTTTACTTCTGAGAGTGGTGAGGCTCTGGAATGGATTGCCCAAGGAAGTTGTGAATGCTCCATCCCTGGCAGTGTTCAAGGCCAGGTTGGACGGAGCAGTAGGTGATATGGTCGAAGGTGAGGCGCCCCTGCCCATGGGGGAGGGGTTGGAACTAGATGATCTTAGGGTCCTTTCCAACCCTAACCATTCTATGATTCTATAAATGTCAAGTTACAAGGCTGGAACCAACTGTGAAAGACACTAACAGCCTGGAAAGCACTAGCCTTGGAAAGGAGTTGGATGACAGTAGGGAAACAGTGCAGAACTATTTACACTCCTTAGAGGTTTACAGAGCGATTTTGTGACTGAGATGATTTTAATCCATGTGTTTGTTACTGGCGAGTTTAATACTCTTTATGATGCTGATCCTGCTTCTTAAGAGCCTCAGAGATGGGACCAAAAAACCAATGGAAATGCTGAATTAAATATCTTAGAAGTACTCACAACAGGTATCAGGAAGAAAACAGACAGATGAGGTAACTTAAAGTGGGCAGTTACTTCACAGAGGGGAAAAAAGTATTGTAGAACTGGTAGCATAACAAGAATTAGAAACTTGTACAAAATTGGAAACTCAGTTCAGATATTTTCAAAGTGAAATTAAAATGGATTTTTCAATAGTTGAACTACTGGGATGAATCAACCTTGAAAAGCAACTTTATCTTCTGTTCTTTTGTTTAATTCTCATTGTTATGCTGGCTTCCTGTAATGTCTGTTTTAACTAAACCAAATATATTTGGGTTTTGCTACTGAGACAAGGTAAAGTAAGATGGCTTAGTTTTTGGAAAGCTTTGTCTTTTGTCCAGTCATGCTTAACAATAGATTTTGCTATATGTTTCCTGTTTAAAGAGTGGAAACATTATGTACCTCACTGTACATCCTCCATATTTTCATTACAGTCATTCCAAAAAAAGTCTGCTGAACTTCAGAGATAATTAACAGAACTCAGATTACAGACCAGAAGTCACCTTCCCACACTTCTTACTTGCAACTCTCTTCCTTTAGTAATGGTCTTGTTCTGCCAATAATTGAAGAGGTCTCTGCAGCACATGTGAATGTTAAAGGAAAGAAACTAAGTTTAAAAAAAATTCATCTAAAACTGAGAAGTGGGGGAGGGTACGTAGGTCTTTTCTGCTTGCTGGGAGCTGTCTGCTCTTGAGTTAAATTATGTGAGCTATAAGCTACATTTTTGGGCTCTTTTTCTGTAGTATGAGAAGATAGATGTGTTATTCCAAACTGCATTAAAGTAAACTGAGCAAGACATTCTTAACTGTGGAATTAAAAAGAAGAGCTACTATTTTACATTTATTTTACATTTTACATTTGGTGAGCCCTTGGACCATTTAAATACTAATAAACAAGTACTCCCAAATGGGAATACCCAGAAATCATTTTTCGTAGATGATGTTCTGAGTAGAAGGAATTACTGATGCAGGGCTGAGAAACTGGTATTTATTTCACGGAATTCTTAGTGTCTTACTAGTTGCTGACACAAAAATTTTGATTGCCTATTCTAAAAGAAAAAAAAAATAGAATTCATAGTGTTTATTAGCTCTCTCCTAAAAAATACCAAATGCACCTTGAGGACAAAATAAATCTGTTTTCCAAATAAAATTTTAATTAACTTTTTCATGGTAATAGGTGTCTACAGTGTTTCAGATCAATGGAAGCCTCAGGACTTTAGTGCCTGCATTGTGCAAACCCAGGACAAATGTTCCATTTCAGTGAACAGAATTCATTTGTGGTTATCTTGCAATTGTTCCTAATCAAGTTAAATTAAATCACCATTAATCGGATGTTCACAACGTAAATGTCCTTGCAGTATTCTGTGCCAATGTAGTTAATCCATTTTAAATTAGATTTTACAAGTAAAAATCTCTGCCTGAATGCAAAAATTCAAGTGCTATTATTTTTTAAAAGTTTGTGGTTATTTGAGTATTTATTTCTACTTGCATTTGAATTATTCTTCTCTTAGCAAGGTAGTTCTTGCTAAAAGAAACAGAAACTTTCAATTAGAGAAGACTTTGGCTCTGAATGGAGAGTAGGACTGCCACTTTTGATCCATGAGTGAGTACCCTGATACATGTGAATACTTATTTCCACTGTTTAATTTTAACTTTTAGATATAAGTTCACTTGTTTTGAATGTCATGTGTATGCTTTCAGCTCTTTTAACTATAAAATAATATTCTTGCCTATTTTTATTAAAGCAGAAGAAGGAACATAAGTGGATATAGGCAAATTGTTACGTTAAAATGTTTTTCACTATATTATTTGCTCCTGCTCTTACAGTCTAACCAGTCTTTTTGTTTTCTAAGG
>NW_009923065.1:13837-32279 GCF_000696875.1 Nestor notabilis | reverse complement strand
ACTCTTTCTCCTGAAAACAGACACAGGTCTTAGTTCCAGTTGGAACTGTTGGTAACCTTGGTCACCACGCAAGATATTGTAAGCCAGGGTTAGGTCTATATGAAGGGAGGTGATGCTTCATTTGCAGAGATCAGACAATTGACCTCAAAGGGATCTGCTCAAAGGAAAAAAGTGGGGTTGAATCCTATCTTAAATCTCAACACTGGGAAAATTCAGATGTACCACTGAACTGTATATGCATATTTAGGGTTTATCTTTCCATCAACAAAAAGGGAAAGTATCTGTTCTAACTTGATTTTAGTTATTTTAGTTCTTTGTGAAAATAATAAAAATAAACTTTGTGCAATTGGCTTGCAAGGAGAGAGCGCTAACTCTTCCTGACCTTACTGTACTGTGACCTGGTTTTAAGATAGAAGCTAACAATCCACCTTGTTAAAATCAAAGATAAAACTCAAAGATCTGGAAATATCCTAGGTTTCAGCTAGACTTAACAGATGGGTCTGGCATCAGTCACAATCCTTAATTGAGGACTAAGCCCTATTATTAGGTATAGGACTAAGCCCTATTATTAGGTATATGCCTAAGGGAAATTCCCTGAACATTTCCATCTTGCCCATTGTACATTAACCATGTCTGTCACATGGACAAAGGAAAACTGAAAATAAAAGATTCTTTGCAATGTGATGATTTAAGGTGTTCATGTTAGTGGAGTAATTTTTACTTGCTGACAAAAGGGTTTAAATTCAAAGGGAGGTTTTTTGGTGATTTTTGGTTGTTTGGGTTTTGTTTGTTTTGTGTCAGGGTTTTTCTGGTTGTTTTTTGGGTTTTGTTTGGTTGGGGTTTTTTTAAGACAGTGCAGTTCAGCTTCCAGTTTTCTGTCTAGTTCTCCATCTGGATCTATACTTTCCTTCCCTCTAAAGCAGCTACTTAAATAAATGGAGCTAAATAAACAGAGGAGAGGGAACAGAGGGATATGTCAGCCTGGTAAACCTGAAGGCAATTTGGGCCAAAGAGACACAACAACCACACTCAGCAAATTTAGGGAGGAGAGGATGCTTGTTTGATGGGGACCTGGAACACATCCCAGCTGAAGTAGCCACTGTTCTCTGAGAGGCTGGATCAAAGCTGGTACTCCAAGCTCCTGACATCTGCTTTCCTTCATTCCCAACTATCTACTAGTTGTGTCTGCTGGTCGTTCCTGTTCAGCAGAATAGTGCCTGCAGTATGTCAGTTGTTGGAGACAATTGTAGCAGTTTGCAAGAGTCTGTAACAAAAGGCAGACTTGAAGTCTTCCCCTTTCCCTCAATACCTTTCTTCATCCAGATTCCTCAGCATAAGACCACGAGATACACTAAGTTAACCTGGGGACACTAAACAAGTTTGGATTGTCTTTTCACCGTGTTACTTATAAATACTGTTCTTGCCTTGCTTCTATTCAATTGTTTTTTAGATACGTGCCCCAAATAAAACAAATTATACAATCAAAATTTGTGTGTCTTCCCTGTATCCCTTCTGGTAAATTTATGCTGACACAGAATTTCTGCCCAGGGACCCCAGCCCTGTACTGTTCTCACACAGGCAGCTCTCTTTCTCCAGGGCTACACTTCATTATGGCAGGATTTTTTTATTATTATTTTTTGCTGGGTTTATTAGCAAATAAAGTTTGGCTAGTGATTGTATATTCCAGACTGTGCAGGTTTCTCCAGTGTTTTTATGTTTCACATTTAAATCTGCCATTATATCACACCCTTCCAAGGGACTCTCAATAATGTGTGAGGTTTACTTGGCTGGTGCTTTTTGTATTCCTGTTACTAGAGAGCTCAGCCTTTGGAATAGCGTTCTCTCTCTTTTTGTGGGAGCTTTTGTAGTATCTCATGGCCCAAATTAAGAAATAAAGCTTAGGCTGTGCATATGATAAAGATGTGGAGTAGGTCACAATGTCAGCAAATAAATGTGAGAAAACTAGAACCTGGAAAAGATTTTGGAAGAACTTTGATTCTTCATGTTTCTCCTCTAACCTGCACTGACCTCTTCCACACAGCAGTTTTACTTGTTATTTGCTCAGCTAAACATTGTCTCATACGTGTACAGAAATACTCTGTAAGTTCCATATCAGAGCCTTGAGCCTGCAATGCTTAATGCCTGTCTTCCTAAGCAACTGTCTAGAGCCTATTGGCCTGCTTGTGGGCAGAATAATTAGCTTTAGGTTTAATGCCTAAATCTTCAGCTTTTTGTGCCTGGTTCCATGCCTCTCAGTGCATCTGCAGTTCTTAAAATTAGTGGCTGCCTAGTTCTAGTTGGCAATCTTCAGGCCCTACTGCAGTAAAACTGAAACAATCAAAAGTCATTTTAATGACTATGTTAATGATTTCTCCTCTTCTAGCTCCTAGTACCTGAACAAATTCTAGCTCCTGGTGCCCTGACTGGTACTGCAGTATCAGTCCCATAGATCTCCAAGCTGATGCATTGACAGACATAATCTGTAGCTTTGGTGTTGAAAAAATGTATGGAAGATAAAAATACTTGTTTTCTCTTTCTCTTTTGCAGTGGTAGTTTACTGAACCCATAAAAAGTCAGAACATGTCAACCTGGCAAGGTCTGTTTGCCTTTGTTGTCTGTATAGGCTTTATTACCCAATCAACTGCGCAAGCAGAGAAGGTAGAGGTGACCTGGAGTTAGTGATTTCCAAATAGCCTTTTACATGGCCAAGGCCACCAGCAAACACGCATTCAATTTTATGAACTTTCTTAGAATAGTAGCACATGCAAGCTCAGATAGTGCTGCTGTCTATGCACAAGCACAATACCTAAGTATTTAATAACTAAGTTGTTAAATGCTGTTACAATAATAAGATATATTTATTATGGAGAAAACATTTTGCTAATAAGTTTGTTTAAGTCTACTCTTAGATGAATAAATGAGTCTCTTCTGTAGACTAACAACGCGATAGTCAATAATATGGATTTTTTAATACATTCAGAACATTTGTGTAGTAGCGGTAGCATTGTTATAGAAAGCTTGTCTACAGTTATAAGGGTATTTTAATTCCTGCAAGACAGGATTAGAAATCTTAAACTGTACTATCAGATAGGAAAAACTTCTTTGGATTAGGGTTTTACAGGTGAAACCAAGAAGGGCTTGCTAAAGATGCCGGTCTGATAAAATGAGACTTATCTTCAAGAATGAACTATATTATTGTTTGTTCAAAATCCATGTAGATTCTGCCAGTAACTTGTGCTTTTTGACAAAAGGAGAGTTTTAGGCTTTAAAGAGAAACTCGAGTATATTTGAAGGCCAGACTTGAATGTTAGTTAAGCAATTGATACACAGCTGCTAGTATCAGTAGAGTCCAGTTTTCCTTTCTGGTTTGCCCTTAAACAGAGCAGCCGATTACACACACGATGCAAGTTTGTCATAGCAAATCATTAGGGACAGATTTTTTTTTCTCCTTTCTTTATCTTGTCATTCTGAGGGAGGAACAGACTGTAATCTCTACCAGGTATTTCTTCTAGAAAAGCTTCGACAGATGTGACCATCAAAGATGCTGCCTTCTCACTCCAGCTGTCATTGTACCACAGAGCTTGCAGTTCACACTGCCCATGCAGGAGGCTGCCTGTCTTTCATTAATGTCATGGTTTTGTTTTGTATTCTTGCCTACTTGAGCATCTCTCACTGAAACTGAGGAAGTCTTCTGACAACATATTTTCGTTCTGTTCTCTCAGGAGCTCATCTATTATGTTACACCTCATCCATTTTATTTGGTTTTCTGCAGCTAATGCTGCTTGAGTCATGAGTTCCTTGAGTGGCTAATTAGGCTGATCATGTAGCCGTTTATTTGCTGCTAAAAAATTACCATTTTGAGGATAGATCTTAATAGTTTGTATCCCAAGGATTCACCTTCTTTCTGAGAGACAGGTTTTTGTGTATATCTAAGAAATCATTTGGAAGACTTATTGAAGTGGAAGAAAGGAAAAAAACCTCTTCCTCAACTCAAGTAGTGGAAGATTGTCACATTTGATGCAAAAATCACTAATGGATTCTGCTTTCTACAGTCTTTCAACTTCCTTTTTTGCCATCACTAAGCTAAATTTTTCATATTTAATCTCTTTTGTGTTGCTTCTTCATTGTCACTGCTCTGAAGGTGTTGGTGTCTCGATGTTTCTCAGCCCTAGTCTGGCCAGAATTAAAGCCATTCATCTGTAGATAGGTAAGATTTGCACTGGAAACATGAACCTATTCCCTTACTCAGTGAGCTAAAATACTGTGAGCACAGGGGATCTTTCTAGCGAAGTGCCATAGAGGACGTAAGAAGTGAATGGTAACTGCAAAGGACCTTGGTTAGCATGAGAGGGGGTGGTTGCTGGTTCTCTTGGCAATATGTTATTATGGACTTCATTGCTTTTCTGTCTTTTGCATGCTAGAACTTTGCTCTTGCTTTCCTCACCATTTTTGACTAAGTGGGTGATTATCACCTTTAAGTTCAGAGCACTTTAGCAGTATTGCCAACTCCCATAGTTTCATCCCAGTAATGGGATTTTAGCTGTCATTGCAGCTGATCTGTCAGCCCATGACATGCCAAAGGCTGCAGATACTGCAACCTAGCTGTAGGAGAACTTCCCCTTTATGTTCTTTCTTCTATTATTTTGTTGTTTCTGTGCTTCCTAAAGCAGAACAGCCAGACTGGATTGCTGCAGAAGTCAGCAAGACTTTGTTCCTTTTCCTGTGAGCTGATCAGGTTTTCTGGATGAGGAAGTTAAAAGGAAAACAACAAAAAAAGCTCCAGCAGTGAGAAGTGACTGTTTATGAACCTCCTCCTATGAGCACTGAATCAGTCCCTTTTTTTTACCCTGCTGCAGAACCAAGACTGGGATAAAAGGGATGAATCATGGAATAATTTAGGCTGAAAGCAGCCCCTTGTTCATCTGTGCCCTAGGGTTCTTTCACCCTAGCCTCCAGACTTAGTAAGGGACAAACAAATCTGGTTGCATTAAAACTCATGGTAGTACAGGAGATCTGTGGAGTTTCAGGTGTGAAATATGGAATATGAGGTAATGAATTAGTCTTCTCCAAGGGCAAGTCCTGCCTGACCAACCTAGTGGCGCTTTATGTTTCAGTTTTATATTACTGAGGTTGTCATTTAGGGTAGAATGTAGTCTTTACCTAGAAGATCTTTCCAGGTGTTTTCATGTTTCTTTAAAATTCTTCCTTTGAATGATCAATGTAATTTCTTTCTGAGGTTTGCGGGGGTAGTGATGATGAAGGCAGATTTTTCTTGCACCAATGAGCCTAGTGAGACAGGCTCTTTTTTCCTTCTGTAAGTAAAGATTGTTCTCTATTGCTTTATATTAAACAAACTAATTAAAAAATTCTTATAAGAAACATCTGCAGCATCAAACATAAATATCTAGAAGCATATCAGAATAAAGAGCAAGTAAAACAAGTAGTGTTATAAAATGAAAGTCTGTGTCTTTGATCTATGATTAGGAATTTGGATAGGCCTTCTCTGTAATATCTTAAAGTAAACAAAAAAGATTCAGCTCTGTACCTGAACTTTTACTGTAAAGGGGTAGTGCAACATGCATCTCACCCACTGCTTTGAACAGTATGGCTGTGGTAGTCATGAGACACTGCATAACAAAATTTAGTGTCAGCAGGCACACTGCATAACAAAATTTAATGTCAGCAGGCAGGAACATCTCTGTAGTTTGATGGATAGAAAATCATTCTTGGAATCTGCCCCACTGCATCTCTTCTGTGATTTCGAGTTAATAGAAATAGAGAATGGCACTTCCTGCCCTTATAGTAAAAGTTATAGAGGAGGCTTTCAAAAGCTGTTATCAGCATCGTTCTCAGGCCAAAGCCAAAACACAGCACTGCACCAGCTACTAAGAAGGAGAAACTGTTACAGCTGAACCCAGGACAATGGTTTACTGGTAGTCCTCTGCACAAAGGTTCAAGGTTGGTTGATGGTGCAGTTTGGTCTACTGATCTTTAGCAATAGCTGTAGTAGTGGAACACCTTAATAAGAGCTGTTCAAGGCCCTTTTCCAAGGCTGAACATTATCACCTAATAACTTTGATCAGAGTGGTAGCAAATATTTGCAGAAGTACATGCATGTGGATTCAGTCTGCTGTATTTTGTTTACAGCAGTAACTGTTTGGAATATGTTCCATCTGAGGTCTGCTCTTGAAATTGAGGTTCATGGTTTCCACCAAACCAGCATTCTTACTGGACTCTCCTCCTCTTCTTCTGACTCCATCCTATCGTATCTCCTGACAGTCACCCTGTCTGCCACTCCTTCCCTAGCCATTGTCCTAATACAACAGTCATCCAAATGTGGTGCTGTCCTGTCCTGCTACATCCATTAGTATTTTTGGTGCGAAGGTTGTTTATACTGGGATTCTTCCTCCCTTGCCTTCTTCTCCTGCAACCTTTATCCACCAAAGATAAACTGCTCTTTTTTTACTTTCAAGGAGCTTCATAGCTTAATCCTCACCTAAGTGTCATCTAGTACTGTCTAGTTCTCATGTTCTAGATCTGACTGGATCAAGATGCCTTAGTGTCAGCAATAAACTGGACATTAACCAACCCATTGGTCTCCTCAGACCACTAGCTAGCGTGTGCTGGCAATGCTGCCTCATTCATTCCTTGCCCTCCTCTAGAAACTACTCATGGGGCAAGAAGAGGCTGGCCCTTCAGCCCTTGCCTCTGCCTGCACCAGGAGCCGCAGCAGTTAGCTGGGGTCTTCTGAATTGCAGCCAGGCGTCTACCTTGTGGCATTGCAGTGCCTCCTCTTGGAAGCGAATGTCAGCCGTATGCAGATAGCTCTGCAGTGTAGCACATCTCTCTGTATCTCTATCTGCACCCGTAGCATCTGGCTGTGGTTTCTGCAGACTCTGTGGAATTCCTACGCTTTATCATATCACCAGATTTCAGGAAAAGTCCTTTACCTGTAGTCTCTTTACAGACATAGGACAATCTCTTCTAATTCCAGACACACAACTTCAATGGACGACAGTTGTTTTGGTCTGTTTACACAGGTTTGCTGTGTCTAAATATTATCTGTAAGAAGTTAATGTACTGAGATTATAATGCACAGTTAACAGAACTCATATAATTGACTGTTGCTTGCATCATTAATAGTTTCCCCTGTAATTATTTTACATCAGGTTTTAGTCATCATAAGGATATTATTACTTGTTCCAAGTTCTTACATCTGGGAAATGAAACAGCCATGAAATGAGTCAGTTCAACATGGAAGATGTATTTCTAGGGAGCTCCCTGTTAACTCTGCCTTTCCTGAGGCTTTGCTTTCTTGGGCAGAGCAGTCAAGATGAAATGTCACATAAAGCAGATAGATAGATAAGAAGTCTTTCCCTCAGTGTAAGGAGCAATTACCAAGGGAGCAAAGCTGAGGTCACCATAGGTCAGGAACGCCTAGTTCTCCTCTCACCCACTGGTTGTGCAATGCTCCTCATCCTCTGCTTCAAGCCAGCCATACAAGTTCATGGTGGGGAGCGATCGAGCTTTCACAGGCACCAAATGTTCGTATAGAATATAGAATCATAGAATAGTTAGGGTTGGAAAGGACCTTAAGAACATCTAGTTCCAACCCCCCTGCCATGAGCAGGGACACCACACACTAAACTATGTCGCCCAAGGCTCTGTCCAGCCTGGCCTTGAACCCCTCCAGGGTTGGAGCATTCACAACTTCCTTGGGCAACCTATTCCAGTGCCTCACCACCCTCACTGTGAAGAACTTCTTCCTTATATCTAACCTAAAGTTCACCTGTTTAAGTTTAAAGCCATTACCCCTTGTCCTACCACTAGACAACAATTTCCATCAATTCTCTTGCAGGCTCTTTTATACCTTTGAGGTGCTCCATGTGATATAGGCCAGACATCCATACAGACCATGGCTGAGACGGGACAGGGGAGCTGGCACAGACCTCTCTATAAGATGAGCAAAGGTGAGACTGGCAGTGGCACAGCCGGCATGGGCACATCACATGGGAGCAAGGACTGGGCCCTGCACCAGCAAGCACTTCGCATAGGGTATTTGCCAGCAGCCAACGCAAGAGCAGTGGCCTCACAGAGCCCTGCAGAACCTGGCAGAAACCAGTTGTTTCCTTGAAAAGTGCTGAACATGTATAGGTTGAGCACCTCTGAGGGCACTTACATTACTTAGGTGCCTTACAGAAATCCTGAGGAAGCTCCACTCATGCTTGCTATACTCCTGGACAAAGTGGATCTCTAGCCTGACCTTTTCCAGCCTATGGTCTTTAATGATGTCCTTGTGGGTGTTTCTGTGTCTCAAGTCTGCAGCTACTGGAGACTTTCCAATTGACTATTACACAAATGTTACTAAGAAATAATCACATGGCTCCTCACAGTGAAGAGCTCTCAGGAGTGATTCAGTCAGCCAAGGTGTTTTGACTTTTCAAACCCTCTATGGGATCCTGCTATCTGATGAGGTGGATTTCAGAAATTACTGTCATCCTCAGCAAGATAGGTAGGGTCATCAGGATCTTCTTATTGGTGAGTTACATAAAATGAACTTTTAATTTTAAAAATCTGTGGCTCTTGTGCATTGCTCTGAAGTGACCTCTCCTTTCATGACACATGGACCACTGAAGATCATTTGAAGTGTGTCCCACAGAGTTGTTTTTCTTGGCAGAAAACAAAGTCAACAACAGTTAGCAAGCTGGGTATTTACATTGACAGCAGTCCATTTAATGGTATGTAACCTTTTTCTGTTTAATTCTAAGTTTATTATAAGGCAATGACTGCTTTTACCACCAAACCCCCTGTATGCAGCTAGCCAAAGAGGGACAGACTGTAGGCACAATTATGATCAAGACCCCCTGTGTGCTGTTTAACCGTGTTGACCTTGTGGTGGTCTAAATGAGAGCAGATCCTGGCCCTATCTTCAGGCTGCTGACATGAGACTGTAGCACTCTGTGCAGTTCATGAATGGTAAATATCTATTTATGCTGCTACAGCTATCCATTTACACCAAGACCATGAATAATATCTTTTGAAGCACCCTACTGACAACTGACCTTTAGTTACCACTAAAATTTATTTCATGCTTTCAGAAAAAAACATCCCATGACTCTTCCTCTTTTTCCTTCCTCTTTTTTAATTTTTTCCCTTCAGAAACTTGTGTGAGAGGTCTTACACCAGTTCACCCTGATATTTCTACAGTAAAATACAAAAACTGTTTAAGAAGTTCGGGTAGGGCTTAAAAACCTTTGCTCAAACCTGCAGTCACCAAATCCACTGTGGACAAGCTGAAGAGTGGCTGCCTGAACTTAGTGGCAGCTCTGCTACTAGGTGCCTACAGTTCTGCTTCTGTTTGAGCCCAGAAGTGCTGTAGTTTTGACTGAGAAGAGCTGCACTTAGCACGTAGCTTTGGACCTCATCCCATTGGGATCCATGGACCAGGAGGTCCTCTCCCTCTGCCATTGGGTAGCTCCTCAAAGCATGATCAAGTTCCCACACAGTGCAGTGGCAACTTCATCTTTTTAAAATTCAGGCAGGGTGGTTTTACCTTCATCCTGTCAAGCAGCTGTAAAGAAGCAGCCCGCTGGAGGGAGATGACTCTGACTGGGGTAGTTCTACATGACTCTTAACATCCAGCAAAGGCTTCTCTGAGGTTATTTCTCTGTGGACGAATCCCAGCTGGTGAACAGCAGCTATGGCCAGCATGGTTTCAGATATGTAAAAGTGTACTTCGGTAAGGTGTGTTGTCTCATTAGCAAGATCATTGTGTCACCTCCAAGAACTCCATGATGAGGTAAAGATTTCTTCTAGCCAGAAAACTGCAAAGCATTTTCACTGCCAGGATTCCATCTGCTCAGCCAAAATGCCTCCTTCTGCTGGGTTATGAGCCACCTGCTCTCCATCAGCTGCCTGTGTCTTGCTCTTAGTTCCAAGATCACTTTGCAGAGGCACTTGGATAGCCCCAAGCAGAGCTCATGTGGGTCCAAAAAAGCTTTAGCATTTAAACTCCTTGGTGTGACTAATCTATAATGTGCTTGCGTCCCCCTCCGGTGGTACCCCTTACTCTTACCCTTCACAGGACAACCACAATGTTAGAGCCATTCCCTGGGGTGTAGGAGAGACTAGACTTAGTACCCTCCCCTACCTCAGGGACTTCAATCTCATGTCAAAAATTAATCTTTTCTCAGCTAAGAGAGCACTTTAGCTATAAAGGGTACCATCAGGGAGTCATGCAAATTGTCCTGTTGATTCTGTTCCATTTCTCAGAGAAAACAGGCTACAGATTACCTGAGAAAAGGCATGAATACCTGAGCTAACCTAGTGGTTAGGGTTCTCACATGGGAGTGAGGTCTTTGCCCTGCTTCTGCTTATATCTCTTTACACATTCTACCTAGTAAGTACGTAATGTGAAATACTCACCCAACCAATGGCACAGGCAGCCTCCTTCCCACCAGCCTGGATCTACCCAATATTTTTCTAATTGCTCATATTGTCTTTAGTCTTACTTTTTTGGTCTTCTGTCTTAAGAAAAGTATTGCTCTTAGGAGAGGCCCTATACAGAGTTGCCCTGTTACAACCTTGTGGTTGTCCATGACCCTGGCAAGGTAGATGACTATTGATTGCTGAAATATTTGATAATATTAGCTGAGGCATAGCAGCCACAGACTTTGTACTCTTTTCTCCCCTCACTCGCATCTGTGTGAACCTGATAACAGGGGTTTAACTGAGGTTAGAAGAGTAGCAGCCATGGCAGCAAAACAAAATACTTGTATATAGCCCAATATAAAAGAAGAAGAAATCCCTATCTGAAACCATTCAAACTGTTCATCTGTATGTCATTTGTCATGAATTGGAAGTGTAGTCAGGGGGTTACACTGGACCTTTTCAGCTGCATAACACTAGGTCAGCACTAAAAAGTGTCACTGCTCTGCAGAGTTCCCTGTAGATATGTTGATATACCCCTCTTGTTACAGGATTTCTGAACTGAGTAGAAAGAGATGGTTGCCTCAGTTGTTTTATACATTCAATATCAACCCACAGGCTATTGGTCCAGCCATTCATGGAGAATTGCTACCGATCTTCCATGTTTTTCTTACAGTTGGGTAGCTGAAAGTCAGATCAGCTCCAGGAGCCACTGAGTACTTGAACTTCTCACATATCAAGGGACCCAAAAGAAGACATTAAACCGCTGTCTGGAGCAGTCAGTTTGAAGGAGACAAGAGGTTGTAAAAGAAGTCTTAAATTTCAAGGGAACCTAGAATTAGTTTAGCAGTATTCTTCTTATATTTTGTTATATGCTGTTGTAATTCTGTGTTGAATTCCTTTTCATCAAGGAAGGATATTTTGCTTTAATTGTTGCATAGCCTCGCTACCCTCCAAAACACATGTTTTAAGCAGGGTTTGTTTAAGAGGGAGCAGATACTCTAACGGTAATAATATGTGCCAAGGCACATATTATGGCTTTCAGGTGTTCTCTAAGTCAGGGCTAGCTTGCACTGAATGTGCTATTTATAAATGTATATCAATTATACAAAGATATCATTGACAGAAGTATGAAAACAAGCTGTACCTAAACACTGGATGCTTCCCTTACCAAGAAAATCAAAGTTACAATTCAAACCTGCTTGCATTATATGTAATAGTTTAATATTATATATATTGCAAATAATAACAAATTGATGTTCTCTGTTCTTTGAAAATGAAAAATGACTGAATAAAATTACAAAGACAACACACAGGTAAGAAATAATCACACACTATTGAATCTTTTTATTTACCTTTGACTATTTAGCATGGTGGATAGCGAGAAAAGAAACAGATACATAATTTAAAGCAGTTCTAGGACTCAGTCCATAATTCCATGTTTAGGAAAAGCTCTGTCAGCTAGACTGGATGTCTTACCAGAATGTGAAACTTGAAAACATCTAAAAGTCCTGTGTCTCATCTTCTGTGATGAGGCTTACTTTTGAGTCAAGGACAAAAGGTCAGACCGTAAGTGCTTAGAAACAAAAATAGGATAACAACAATATTTCAAGTCCATTCGATCTTTTCATCAGCAGATGAGAAGAAAACTATCTCTTGTAGCCTGAAGATGTTTCATTAAGAAATGGACCTTTGTGACATCCAACCATCATTTGGAGCAAAAAAGGACAGGGATGTTAGAGAGAACCAAATTATATTATCCCTGGAGCAACTGTTCTTACGAAGATGCCACCACTAAAAATGAGATGTGTGGGCATACTACCCATGATAACTCTAATGGAATTAGACTAGAAGACCTAAGGAGTATGATCAATGGAGGCTGATGGAAATACGGAGGTCAGATAATGGTGCAAAATCCATGCTGACTGTTTATCCCCATATTGGCATTTGAGCTGGATAGTTTAAAGCTGAGTTAGGGGCTTTTGATGAGTGCACAAACCTTTGATAATGTTAAGACTTTAAAATGACAAACAGGCTAGAGATGCATTTGGTTCAGCCAATATCTTTTATTTTAATACAGTTACAACTTTCTGAAAAGTGTATTACAATGAATATAATTCAAGTTTTGTGGTTTCACTAGAACGTGAACAATTTTGTAGGTTTTCTTCAAGTCTTTTTCTAGTTTTTCATAAAACCATAAAGGTACTTCCCCAGGAGACTCTCCCCTCCCCACTGTGAATCTGCCTTTATATACAACAGAAAAAATGATTTCACCTGCAGGGACAACCACCTCCCCACACACATTTCAATTATAAAAAAGAGTAATTTTTAACTGTAGTTGAATTTTGGCAATCATTTTGAATAAGCTCATGAAATTCTAACTACCTCTGGGAAAGTATTTGCTGACAGAAAAGAGAAAAAAGAAAAAAGAACTGCTGTACACACACACAATTCAAATCCTAACTTGCATATCAAAATGGATGGTAAAAGGGGAGACATTTGCATCAACACAGTGCATTAAGCCTCCTGCATGCTGGAACCATAATGGTATTTATATATTATGTATTTTCCATTAGACGAGTTACCTTCATACAGATTTTCTCCCAAGACTTGCAACATTTCATTTGCATATATACATAAAATATATATGTAGTATAATTTACGTAGTGCACTTACATAGTACATACTTTACATGTATAATAGAATACATATATATTCATAGGCATTTCAGTCTATACCTGAAATCAATGTCATTGACTGGTTGCAAAATACCCAGTCCTGCACGGGATTGATCTAAAGAAGGACATTGCACATCATTGTCCACAAGCTCTATCTCAAGATATGAAAAAATCAAAGCCAGAAACTGTTTAATTTCATGGACAGCAAATAACCTGCCAGGGCATTTTGCTGTGCCTGTCCCAAATGGCATATAGTAATACTTCAGTTTGCGACCACTGTGGTAGAAGTCAGTCTTTTCTTCTCCATTCTCATTAAGAAAGCGATCATATTTGAATGTCTGTAATTAAACCCACAAAACAGTTAATTGATATTTGAATACCTTAAAGAGAAATAATTCCATTAAGACACAAAATGCAGGCTGGGAAAGACGAGCCTCTAGCAATAAGCGTATTATAGTAGCACCAGGACCCATGGTGGTATTTTGGAGAGGGTAGTCCCTGAGAAGTTCTGGTATGTGGATTCTTTGCTGATAACTCTCCTTTTCTTTTATGACCCTCTTAAAGTTATAATCTCCATTCTCGTTCATACAGCAGAACTGAAAGATTTCTCATTCTGTGCCTTTGGAAAATCTTATCCTTGTCCTTGTCCTCCCTCAACCACCCACAATGGTGATCTTTCCTCACCGAGGAAGGCAGTAAGTACAAGGCTATCTTGGGCTGGCAGCACACATTCTGGTTACACTAAAACACGTTTTGCAGATAGTGCTTGCACCAGCTTTATTCTTTTTCTTGCCTATCATTACGTATCGAGGTGTAAAAACAGACTGTCTGGAGTTCAGTAGTAAACCAGCCATGGGGCACCCCTGACAAATGCTCTATTTAAAGGCATATTGGCTTCTGCTAGAGCTTGGAGTTTAATGCACTTTGCTAAATACTTACCAAGGGATCAGCATAGATTTCTGGATCAAAATGCAACAGTTGAGGATAAAGAGCTACAATATCATCCCTGCGAATGTTGTAAAAATCATTCTCCAAGTGCAAAGTGAAATCCTCCTTGGCAACTCGGAATGTCATGGATGCACTTGATAGCCTCATGGCCTCCTTAATGATGCTGTCTGTTGAGAGAGGAAAAGGAATGATTACTAGGGAAATAGTACGTGTATGTCCTTGAAGGAGGTCCTGCATTTTGAGCTGTTTCAGGCCCATGATCAAACCCTGCACTTATTAGAAGAAATATTTCACCAATAACTTTCTAAATGTCTAAGAAAGTATCTTTCTCATTTCTTTTTAGCATTATTATTCCTTCTGCAGATAACACCAAGAATTTATAATTGATGTAACAGAATACTTGAAAGTGAGATACGTTTTTAGTCTGAGATACAGAACAAACCACTCAAAACTGGAAACATAACAACAAAAAGAAACAGTACAGTGATAAGGATTTTTTGAAACTTTTAAGAGGTAATGCATGGAAAGCAGTGCTCAGAAAAAGTAATTTGTGGGCTTTTTTGTTTCAATTTTAATATAATAAAAAATACTATTTTTTTTAAAGCATGAGTAGCTAAAGGGTGTCATTTTCAAAACTCTCTTTAACTCAGACACTTTTGAAAAATGTGTCTGTAATTCGAAAAATGTTAAGAAGAAATAGAAGTTATATCAGAAGATTCTGCTTCACGTCATAAGAACCGGGATATAAAATTTGGCAACACACTTTTAATTGATCTAAAGTCATTATAAACAACACACGGTTCTGAATTATCCATGTGTCTCCAACACTGTGTTACGCAGCAGTGTAGCAGCATTGAGATGTGCCATTACCAAGATAAAGTGCTGTTCATGTGAATTTTGATACTCAGTACCACCTGCGACATTGGGAAGACTGACTTTCTTGGCTATTGCTAAGGTACATACAGGGTTTTGTTCTAGTGTTTGTTAGCCACTTCCATAGTAATTCCATAGCAAGCATTTATATGGTAATATAAATACCATATTTTTATATATATACCATTTATACGGACTGCGAAAATTGTGGTGTGCTTTCTGGTACTCCTGCATAAAATAATCATACCTAGCACTGGCATATTATCCAGCTGTTTTCGGTTCAAGGAAATACGTTTGCCATCGAAGCTGATCTTCTCTCCATCACTTTCCAAAATACTTTGCACTTCTTTGGTAGCAGCTCTCATTGCTTCTGGGTTCCTAAGACAAAAACAAAGCAGAAATATAGCATAATTTTACACTTAAGGATGCTTTAAAAAGGGGGTGTTGCAATTAACTTTTTTCCTGACTAAAATTTAGTTTGCTGGATGACAACTAGAACCTTTTAAAATGAAAATATCGCAGCCAGAGGCTGAAATTACACTTTTTCATGTCTTGGCAAAGGTAGGAAAGCTTCAAAAAAAGGAAAAGAACCTCAAGTATTTGATTCTGTTTCCAGTGACAAGTGGGACAGAACTGATGTGCATAACAGGTAATAACAGTAATGTCACTAAAAAGCAATGCCAAGCATAAGAAAAGAACCAATCAGTTGTAGATTAGGAAATAGCCCCACTGTGAGTAAAAAGATTTAGGAACAGGATAATAGATCAGTTTTATAACATCACTTATCCTGGATGATATCTTATTATGTGGCAATATCGTGTCTAGCTGAAAAGAATCTTCCTAATAATAAAAGTCCACATAGTATCCTTCACTGTCCAGACTTTCTTACAGACATGGAATGTATGAGCTATGGTGAAATACACACAAATAACACAGGATGCAATAGTGTCCTGATGAATGCACAATCAAACAGGCTTTTAAAAGACTCTAAGGCCAGAAGACCTAAATCCAACGGATTCTTGGAGTGAAAAATACTAAAGAACCTCAGATATTACCATTGGCAGGTCAATATGAAGGTACAGGCCACTGGCTAAATAACATCATCATCAGTTTAGATACATACTTAAGAGTTAGTTATGCTCCACAGAAGCCCACTCTAAAATGGACATTAAATGGTATTATCTGTGCACTCCTTTCATGAGTAACAAGCTCAGCAGCTGCACTCTGCACTGCAACCTCAGTAGGTTCTATCACTATAGAAACTATTTTCTACTAAGTATCTGTGAAAACAATAATGAAGTTAAAGATCCTTTTGCCAGCTCTAGTGAGATGGTCTAAAATTGTCCAGTTATATTGGGAGCCTTCCATACAATTAATGTTCTGACTGCAACCAGCACTTTTAATATCTTATCATATAGATTTACTCCAAAGCTTTCTTGACAAAGTGTGGCAATGCCCTGGAGTGTTTGTTGGGTTTTTTAAATACTTCTACATAAGACTTACTTAAGAAGATAGAACAAGCTCCAAAACGTGGCAGGAATGGTGTTGGCTTGCGAGGCCCAGAGCACTGCCACGTGGGTCTTTGCTTTTTCCATGTCATCGAAGGTTGACAGAGTGTCATTCAGGAACATGCGGAGGGTGACAAGCTCAGAGAGGTTGTCCCTCTTCAGGAGGTTCTTGTGGAGGAGTGCCTCTCCCAGCTTCTCACGTGCGCTGTGGGCACTCTTGAAGAGGTGGATGGGCAGCCCCGCCACGAGGGCTGGAAAGATCCTATCAAATTCCTTGAAGTTTTCAAGGGCATTCAGGATATGAGCACGCTCATCTTCTTGCTTTGATGGTAGATTTTTGTCATTATTTGAATTAAATTCTTTACCAAAAAGTGTTAAAAAGCCAGACTCAAACATCACCTGGCAACAGAATGTATAAAGTCCTTCTGTCACCCAGGTATTAGACTGAAGTTTAGACGTTCTTGATTGCAGCATTGCGTATTGTAGGTTTTCCATCATTGCTTCAATGAGGGCATCTAAGGCATTACCTTGAAGGGTCCTAATGAAAGTCTGGTGAAAATTTTCAGTGGTGTTTCCCTCTGCTGGGTCAATGCTACCATGCCCAAAAGCCTGTCACAAAATAAATTGTATACATGATAAATAAGGGCTGCCGTAACCTTGATGATAAAGTCTAACAGAAATGAAAGACAACATATAATAGCTTACTAAAGGGAAGCATAATAAGGGCTATTAATACTAGCACTGGTACTTTCTCAGTTAACCAAAGCAGTGAAGTAGGCAAATGAAAATATATTTGAATAGATGTTTACAAATAGATTGGTGTTACCTAAACCTTCATTCAACTCCCAGTGACATCAACAGGAGCATTTCTGCTTACTTCATGAAGAGTTTGGCTGAACTGTTATTGTGTTGCATCTTATTTTAAGGCCTTAGGTCTAACTCTTCCCTAGTAGTAAGAATCCCCTGAGGAAGGTATCAGCTTCAGCAAGCTACATTATCATTTTGCAGATGGTGTTAATTGTATTTCTGCTTTAGCAGTTTGAGATATTTCATGTCTAAATAATGTAATTCTTAGAAAATCTAAATCAGTGCAGATTTCCTTTCCATTAAAGAAAGGGGAAAAAAGCCCCCAATGTTTAAAACAATAAAAGTGTAGAAATGTGAAAACAGTTCTATTTCAAAGGCATAGTTATGCTATCAGTATTAACTGGGTATGTCTGTCATGCCAACAGATACTTTGCATGTTAGATATGAAAAACATTTTTAAAGGGGTACCTTGGCAGAAGTAGCAAAATGAAACTTTTTCCAGTCCAAGTGTTTTCCCTGGCGGATCAATGCATGGTATGAAAAAGGGTCGGTGAGGAAATGAATGTATTTCCCTGCTACTTGGCAAGTGAAAATGTGGCCATGCTTCTTCTGCTTTTCTCTGAGGAATTCAAGGGGGTTCGCACCAAACTGCAAGGCACAGCCCAGGTACGGAAGGAACCCATTTTCAAGTGGTGGCTCACCTTGTCGCCTACAAAACACAAACAAAAACTGAATTTGTAAGTATGTATAAAGAGCTCTTCTCCACGACGACCGGGTAAGCAAAATACTGATGTAATTTTTAATGTAAAAAAAATGGCACACCCTCCTTTTCCCCAGACAAATAATAAATTGACAAATAATTTTTCTTCTTTTCAAGGACTAAGCCTTTAGTGAGGTCTATGGTAGAATAACTCTATGGAAGAATAATTTTAACAGCCTTTATTATAATCAACATAATAAACAACAGCTTGATTATGTCATCTTTCTTTTCCCTAGATCAGAGTATATTTTTCACCTGTTTAAACGCAGAATTGTTGCCATTAGCTAACATGCACACTTATGAAAGTGTTCCATAACTGAATAATGCATCCCACCACATTTTTGGGCAACGGCATCCACAATTCAATTTGAATACCAAAAGGAATAACCTTGCAGTGTAGAAAGGTTGTTATTGTAGGCATATCCCATTTGGACCAGATC
>NW_009923065.1:3509-13816 GCF_000696875.1 Nestor notabilis | reverse complement strand
GTGGGAATTTTGCCATGATCTTCAGTAAGCATAAGAGTTAGTCGTTCTGGCAAAGTGTCATTAAGCACAAGCTTTAAGTTAAGCATATGTATAAAGTGAAGCATATGCTCAAGTGATATATTTTATTGAATTGAGTCAGAAAACGACTTTCCTGCATAAGGACACCATGGCTGCTAAAATAACTTCCATATAATACTTTAGCTTTACCAGTAAATTCCAAATATTTACTGTTTATTATCTGCATTTAACTATTTTTGTTGTCTTTTATTAAACTTTTTAAAGTAAAACAAGAAAATGACTACTGAAAACTACAAAATGACAATAGGCAAGCAAATCACTTGCTTCTTACGTAAATGTGCCAGCAGGATCAAGGTTTTTAAGGAATATATATTCAACATAGTAAGGTACATAAATATGATCTTTATTAAACTGATATGATAGACTGATAATATGAAAATGTTGGTAAGTAGGTATTACACTATAATTAGATATAAGTGGGTATTATCTGTGATTACAGTGCAGGTAAAACTATAGCCCAGTACTTTAGGAAATCAGGACATGCATATTCATATTTTAATTACCTCATTTATGCATAGATTTGTATTTACAGCTATGTCTAGGCATTACCTCACTATTATTAAAAAGCCTATACACAAAAATCCTATTGTAACATAAATATCTCAGAAGACCAAATAAATGTGCAAAGTATATCTGACAGCAATAAGGGCTGGCTACACTGAGATGCATTTACAGAGATTTCTTACCTCCTCCTCCTCCCTAGAAGAAACAAAAACCCGCAGCAGAGTACTAGCACTGCTCTCCAGATCCATGATGCTATGAACATTTCTAGTAATTCCCCAAAACTTCCAAGTGAAAAACTGGTAACTACCAATATGGCAGGAGTGGTGACTGAGAATGATACAGAAGACAGGTCACGACTTATATACTGTAGGTGCACTGCTGTATCTAATGGCATTCAGTCAACCTAGCAAGCTATTGATTAACCATTTCTGGAGAGAGCCTGTTTCGTCTCTCTTCTGACATCTTTCTGCAGAGAGCTCCACTGGGTTGATGGAGATAGTTGCAGACACAGCCTTGAGCTAATGTCACATATCAGTAACGGTTCCAAAGTAATCAAACAGCTGTAATAGTTGATAATTTGAAGGTCTGTTAGGTGTGTTTTGATCTGTTCTGCAGATTTACCAACTGCAGTTTATAGTTCAAGTTTAGCAATACATGAAATGTCTACTGACAGGTGTCCAGAGAAGCCAGATTGGGCTAAAAGGGTGCATTCGTGTTGTCCTTCAGCTGCCAGCTGCTCCCCTCATCCCCTTCTTCTTGTGGACTGACTGCCCTGGCTCTGGAATGCCACTGCAAGAGGGAATGGCAGGGGTTAAGCTGTGGGCAAAGGGGTGATTTTGGAGATGGACTTACTCAATCTAGCATTTTGCTGGTAGAAAGGGGAAAATGGGCTTACTATAATGTAGTGAGAGAGAGAAAAAGCAGGATGAGACAATCATATTTCTTTTGGTTTGGCTTGGTTGGTTGGTTTTGTTGGTGGGTTTTGTTGGGTTTTTTTTATTTTCTTTGTCCTTGGCTTACCTTTTATTTTCCCATTAAACCTTTTTCCCTCTCTGTTTCTGACTAGTGATAGTTCAAACACTGGCTTGCATCTAGCTCAGGCAGCATACAGTGATCCCTCATTAGTCATTCAAGGCCTAATATGTTTCCAAGGGTTTTAGTTACTTTTTCAGGATCACTTTTGTACAGTCACTTTTGTATCAGTTTTTGCTGGTGTCCCTAAGCTGCATGATAAAATGGTAAAGATTTGGACCTGACTGCTGTCCAAATTGAACGCTACACTGAAGGCACTGAGCTGCAAATCTGGCAGATGGCAATATTGTCCTGGCTTCAAACCAATGAAGGCAAAAAGGCACAGGGTAACTGTGCATATGCCATTACATTTGAGGCAATTTTTAAGTTCCTATACTGAACAAATAAAGTCTGTGTACAGCACTGAGATTTGCCCTCACTTGATCTAAATGCCAACTCCTTTTGTGTGTCGGCTCGAGATCCAGTTCCTCATCCCATTTCCATTTAAGCACAACTGTTTTGTTTGTTTTCCTAGGAAAGCTGCTTTTTCATCAGGTAGATTTAGCTTGTTATAATCGAATTGCCTTATAAAAGCAATTTCCTGCTTGTTTTCATTATGGGGAATTTCAGTTCGGGGTGTTATCTTTGACTACATGCTATCACTTCCTCATCCTAAACAGGTATGATACCTTTATGATGTTTGCATCTAATTCTTATTGCATGTGTAGGTCTCAGTCTTTTTATGTCCAAACAACATTAAACAAGAAAGTTGGAAGCTTCTGTGAGTTTTGTGTCCAATATACAGGAATAATGCTGAACCAGCAACAGGAACCTGTGGTTCCTCATGCTGTCATGTGTTGTACCAGATAGAGATGCCAGTCACACTTGTCTTTTCCTGGCATGTTTTGGGTAGTTGTATTGCAGTGTGATGATAACATCATTTATAAACAGTATCCTGCTGCCACAACAGGAGTAAATTCTCTAAAGCTTCCCACCTTCTTTGTCTTTTTGATTTGTGAATATATACTAGTACTAAAAGTGTAACCAGATACAGGCAGAGAACAGGAGTTGTTTGGCAATCTACCTTAAATAATTGCTCTCTCAGGGAAATCAAATGTGCCCCCTCTTTCCCATTTAAGAGGCCCTTATGTGGCAGTACCCTTTCTAAATTACTATTGTGAGTGAACAGAGTTGCTTTTGCATGGTTTAAGGTGCTTCCTACTTCTAGATCATCTCCCATCTGGTTTCTTAAATAGGCCAATCTACAGCCCCAAAGCCAGCCAGTACCAGAGTAGGCTGCAGCCTGTGACCTATGTCCTTGTGATAAATGTAAGCAGAGGCATTGTCTGCCACAGATATTGCCTGAAATTCAGCAGGTGAGAAGTGTGAATCTCCTTTTGTTTATATAAATGGGCATTAGACTTTCCTGATTTTTAGCAGCACCAGTAGAGTGCCCTGATGTTCTGGATATGGTGTTTCAGTGTTCTTCAGTTTCAGAGACATGACATCTGTCTGGATACTGGGTCCAATTTCAGGCTGCCAAAGCTGAGGAAGTTGCCACCAATCTGTGCACCAGGGCTTGAAGCCACCATGTTGTCACACTTATTGACAGCTATTACATTTTCTGCAACACATTGTGTATGAGGTTGACTCTCTTGCCCCAGCCCAAAAGGACAACTCATAGGAGTTACGGATGCAGTCAGAAACAACACAATGACTCATTTTGTCCTGGCTTTTGTGAAGCAGAATCCTGGCATAAAAGGTAAGAATAATATTAGTGCAAAGAACTGACATGACTTGGGCTTGAGATTCACCTCAGGCCAATGACACACAGCAGAAATAAAGAACCACGTATCTTTGAATGTGTAAGCCTTTGTCACTGAAGGTTTGAATATGGGTGTTCATCCCTTAAGAAAGTGCAGAAACTTGGCAATGCACTGGATGGTAGTTAGAAAACACAAAACCTTTAAACAACTGTCATCTGACCTTTTGGATAAGCCCTAGTGCGTACTGAACTAGAACTAGTCCAAAAAGAGCAACTCAGGAGGACGTGGGTGCAGACACAGCGATGTGCTGGTATTTTACCCAGTATGATGTGTTTAGCACCCGCTTCTACCTCAGCCTGGCTGCCCGCACCAGATGCAAGGTCAGCAGTGGTATGGCTCTGATTGCGTCTTCGGGGCCAGGACTTGTGTCTAGACTGATGCTTGGTTTCATTGCACCACTTTTCCCAAAAGGGCACCAAGACATTTTCACCCAGCTATACCCACTGGCTGTGGGCAGAGGCTGCCAGGAGCCCTCTTATCTGTCACCTTTGCTCCAGCTGGTGAAGTATCTTTGGTTGTGGCCCCCATGGAGCCAATACTACTCCCATAAAGCAAACAGGTCCAGCTCACACCCACAGTGATTCCTGAACCCTAGGAGAAGCTTTCTGGCTTGCTTTGTACAGAAGCAGCTCACTAACGTTCCAAACCCCAGTTTCCATCTCCTGTGTTGTAGCTATATGGCTTTCTGTAGTCATGACCCATACATAGTATTTAAACAGACAATAACAGATAGGCCAAGCTGAGGTGAATAGGTTTTTTTCCAGGCTTTATAATTTGGGAGCACTGGTGCACAGAAGGGTGTGATGGAGTTAGGAGTGGCTTCTGATTACATTTGGCAGTAAATAACAAATTTGCACCCAGCTAACTATAAAACCTGTTTGTTCACTGGAAGTAAATAAGGAGTACACCCTACAAATAAATTATTGACCTTTTTCTTTTGCATGTGTTCCAAGAACTCTGTTAATATCAATATATTTCATCAACAGATGAAAAACACTGAAACCACACAAAACTCCCCCAGCTTGGCAGTCTGGGGGCAGCCCTGCAGTTAACAGAGCAGACTGATGTGCCACAGCCAGGGGACATAATTGTAGCTATGAATCATATCTGCAGCTATGAAACATGCAAAAGATACCTGAGAAAGGTGGAGCAATATGAAAGTTTAAATAAGAAATTGCACAGCATAGCTGCTTGTAGCTCAGAAACTTTTGCAGCCAGAAAACAGCTAATAAATAACTACATGCCACCATCTACTGGTAAACCTCTTTGAATGGCATTTGTGTGTTTACAACAGTCATGGAACTGTGCCAGTCAGTATTTGTGTCTTGTTTCTATAAAACAAAAATGGTATTTATTTTAGATGCATATGTATTTTTCTTTGTATCTACATACATGTAAATAAAAAGGACTATGTACTTTTATGAAAGCTACTATACTCCTAGTTTCTTGGGGAGGGTGGCTTAGGTTTGTTCAGGGTGTGGATGTTTTGAAGGCCATGGATTGCTTTTATTCTGTGCTGATATGCTGGGTAAGACCACTGAGGTTCCTGAGGGCAAAGCTGAAAGCTTGACTTTTCAGGGGTCACTGTGAATGTTGATTTCAACAGAATCAGGGTTTTACTGTTCTCCAGCCATGAGAAGCTGCTATTTTTAGGGAGGAATGATGGCTGTCATCACACAGGATCCCGTACTGAGGGGACAGTCCAGAAACTGAAGGTCCTTGACCAGCATCACTGTTCACTTGAGGCAGCCCCCATGCATTTAGAAACTGGAAAGCGTCAGCGATGCTTCCAGCACAGAGAAGAGAACACTGGCTGCTATGTCCATCAGCAAGACCAGACCTGCCCTCCCACAACAGAATGTCATTGCCCAGCCTGCCTTCACCATGGTTTCCAGCTGTGCTTTGGCAAGACTGGCCATCACAGAGAGAGGTTAATGGAACAAAAGCCATTAAGTCCTGTGCCTCATCTCCATTGCATTCTGTTTTTATTGTGCTCCCCCTTGAGGAAAAATTACTACTAGGAATGGAATTACAGCACCTCTTGATTGCTGCCACTTCTGATCCCATCTTATTTTCTCTACCACTTTAGAACTTTGTTGAAAGAACATAAGCTAGCTGCTATTGTCATGGGATCATGCCAGAAATGTGGTATCTTCCCCAGACACTGTAATCCCAAAACAAAATCTAACAGATCCCTACCTGGATTCACCTGTTTCCTGATTTTCTTGGGTAACTGGAAAAGGTGGAAGTCTTGTATACTTAAGGAAGAATAGAGTATCTAAAAGAATAAGTAAAACAATATTAAAGATAGATGTTGTAGAGAATAATGCCGACTAGTTTAATTATTTAATGATCTGTGCAATCTATAATAAATTCATGCTATTACAGTATAATTCTACAGCTCTATTTTAGCAACTGTCATGATTGTTCAAAGGGCAGATTTTATCTACCTTGTACTCTGCCTTCTGCAGAATCTGTGAGTCATCTGTCTCCAGGGAAATAGTGTGCTCAGAATCCTTTTTTGTTTTAATTATTATTTGCTTTTCAGTAGATTGTTTGAATGTAGTACGGTAGAAATACAACTCTCCTGTAATCTGGTATCTTTGTGATATCTTTGACCCCATCCGGGTTTTTTTTTTATGAAGCACTTTGCATATACAATGCCTTGTATCACCATTAGGATAATCAACATTGGTGGGTTATAGAGTTGGACAGGTTTGAGAACAGGGTTTATTTGCATCCTATTTTAGGACAATTTCTCCTGAGCATTTAAATAATAGTATGGACAGATGTTTCCTCTAATGACCAAGTTAATATTTACATCTGTATCTCAGAGTATCCTCTGAATATGCTCATATATCAAATAATGAACTTTGCTTGCTTACGCCATATCAGTTCCTTTTCTCTCTGAGACTTTCTTTGTTCTTTTGCAATGTCACTTCAAAACCTTTCTGTCAAAACCTGGGGCTTACAGTGCCACTATCTTTTCTGTAATATCGAGTATTATAAACTCATTAGCAAATACCATCCATTCCATTGAATGAGAATATTTAAATAATACATTGCATTCTGGCATGACAGGTTTCCTTAAAACTATAGGAAAGGGAACTATTCAACCTATGGTTGCTAGTAACAACTGAGAATATTAAGGTTTAATTAAGTGACCTTTTTCTAGGTAATGCAGAGAAGAAACGGTAAAGAAAGAGAGCAATTATGAAAGCAGAGACAAAAGAGAACTGAGAAGGGAAACCTAGCAAACAAAGGAAATGAATGCAAAATGAACCATGAGGAATTATTACGACTCACTCAGTGCAGCAAACAGCATCTTCTTAAAGCTTTTTTGTTTGTTTTTTTAAACTCTGGAGTTGAATCATATAAATTGATAACAAAACAGCAACTTCTATATTATCCTATTACACCTAAAAGCCTAATTGCAGGTACTCAGAACACTGAAATGGGAGAAATAAAAGCTCAGGTGTGATTACAGAAATTATGCAGCTCACTTCTACCGAATAATTATTTATTTGGAGAAAGGTGGTTAAGTAACGAGCCAGTAGCAGATCACTACAGTGTAACTGCCGGGATGGACAAGTCAAGCTATTCTGGGCTGCCCCAGCAGATGGAGCAGGGAGCGTAATGGCACCTTCTGCCTTCCTTTGCTTCCCATTGCTTTGTTTATGCTGCCGCGCTTTTTCTTTTTTTCTTTTTCTTTTTCTTTTTCTTTTTCTTTTTCTTTTTCTTTTTCTTTTTCCTCCTGATCCAAACCAAAATGCTAAAATATGTATGCCCAAGTTTATTTCTACAAGCCTATGTAAGACCTGCTCCTTTTTACTTGCATCTCAAAGTAAGATACTATTGCATGATTCTTGCTGGACATCTAAACCTCACAATTGTCAGGGAAAATACAAAAGCTGATCAAGCAAGTCAAAATAAAGGCTCCAAATTGGCAAAGAGGCTCAACCACTACCAAGCAAGCACCAAACCCTTTCACAGATATGCTGGCTCCTGGTTTAGCAGACACTGTAAATGGAGACTGAAGGACAGGAAAAGAGAAAGGTTGTTTTGCTGTTCTTCCCTCCAAGGCAGCCATCTAGATGAAATCAACCTGGTTTTACCTTTAACAGACTGGAAGATAGCTTCAAGGCTTGGCAACATAATAGGAGAAGACAGAGACCGGCTGGCCAGTTTGTAAAGGAAACATTAATGTTAAAAATAACCATTGGCACCAGTACTTACTGGGTGAGAAGGATGGCATCTTCAGAACCTCTCTGTTGTTTACAGCTATTTCCATCTTCTCTGTGCGGGTGCTGGTATTCCTCTGGTCCTGCAGCTTGGGTTTTTTGACCTGTAGTCGACAGTGGAGACTCTTCCTTCAGGCTATGGCCATTGCAAATCTAAGGGTAGACAGAGGCCAGCAAGGAACCACCAGTTGGAAATCATCTGCAGGTTCCCCTGGATGGTGATTTCAGTGGCTATTGTGGCCACTTCGGGACTGGAGAAGTTCTCCAGAAGTGGGGAAATTGAGGAGCGGGATTCACAATGCCAGCTGGAAAGCATCTGCAGCCTGGAAACACTGAGAGCTGCCAGGTGGGCAGAGAGAGTCTTAGGGAGTCTCCCTCTTGTTTCAGGATCCTCTATCCTTTTTCCCTTGGATCTACCTATGAACACAGGGATCGTTCTCTGAGAGCATCCTTGGTGGATCACTCCTAGCCTGTTGCCTAGATATGGGAAATTTTGCCTGGAACAGTTGTACATAAACATGTCTTTGAATGTAGATCTAAGCTTCACTGGACTGTGCAAAATGTGAAGAGCTAGATGAAATGTGTGGCACACAGCTATGCAACTGAGACACATTTTACTCTTCCAAGGGAAAATGCATCTGTCCTTCTACTGCAAGAATGACTTGAATGTTATATTTTCCCCAACTCTATGAGCTACTTTTTACATTACAGTATTTATTGGAGGATACGAGTGAAGAATTGACGAGTGAGTTCCTTTCTATATTGCAGCAGAAATCTGCCACTTACAGCAGACAGACATATCCAATCCAAAGTCATATCCTTTCCTGTGATATATCCCTCTTCATGATCATATTTCTACACCACCAAAGCTTTTTTCCTTTTCTATTTTTTATTTTTTTTTTTTTTGCTAAAGGGAACTGTGGCAGTGAACAATGACTTCATTGTACAGAAAGAAGCAAAAATAAGGCATGGTGTTGTAATAGATGTAATATGAAAGTATGAAAGCATGAAAGCAACTTCAAAGTGCTGCTCAACTGTCCAGATTAGGTGAAAAAATGATGAATGTGGGACTACATATACAAGCTGCCCAAAGCACAGCCCATTAGCTTTACACGTGAATTGGCCTTCTGGCCTGAGAAAATAGAATTGCAACTGAATGCAGATGGCTAATTGAAAAACTGTGTTAACTCTTAACACATAATTCTAATTTTTCACTACTAGAATTGCTGTAGTATTGCATTTTACCCATTTCTTTCTATATTCTTTAATATTATTTTTAACTTAAACAGGAAAAGACAAGAGATTTACCTCATATGGCTTTACTTTGCAGATGAAAAGACTTAAACCACAAGCAGAAAAATAAAAATGAAGAAAGAAATACACAAAAAGAACATGGCAACAAAGGTAGAAAAGCCTGATGAATAAGGGATGATAGGTAGCTGTTGCAGAGAACAGGAGCTGAGGAAGATAAAGGAAACCACAAGGTAAAAGACAGAAGCATTGAAATGGCTGGAAAGTTTAAAAAGGGTAACTGCTTTTCTTAACCAACTGACAAACATCAGTGCTCCAGTAACCATATGGCTCCAGACTGATCTCATAAGTTGAACAGGTTTGGTGTGGTCAGAAATGCAGTGGCAGACTTCCAAAAACCACTCCTGAGCTACAGAAAGCATTTGACTTGCTGAGTCAGTGCGGAGACAGCTCTCCAGAAGAGTGAGGGCACTCTGCCAACACCAATACATGCCTTTGGATGAGCTGCCTTTTGATAGCTCATGGCAATGCAAATTCTCATGACAATCTCCCCCAGGATTTTCAGGCTGGTCCAAAGACTTCCAGTGGTGACAGATGTAAAAGGGAAATTCTAATTATAACGGCAGTGGTGATTTGTGACAGAGGAATGATACGGCATGGAGGCTCAACTGCAAGAAGGGCTTTAACTGTCGGGAAGCAGGAATTCCAGAGATAGAACAGACTCCTTGCAAGGGAGTGAAGTTTCCCTTGGTGATAAGAAAGAGCCTCAGCATTGTCTTGTAGCCACCCTGAAATGGGAGCACTCAGGAGTCACCTTTGGGCATCAGAGCTGGGCTGCAGCTCTTGGGACTGGTACTGGTACAAGTATATATAAGGAACCTGCTTGTGACACATCTTTGCAGATTCCCTGTAAAACTGCATATTGCAGTAAGACCCTACCCAATGCATTGTTCATTATGTTTTTTTCTTTCATATTTAAGCTCAACATGTGTTTAATTCACCTTGAGGGGTACCATAAAAATTCTCCAACAGATGCCACTGGTGAGCCTTGCTGAAGCGGTAGACATTGCTACCTACCCAGCTCTACTTCCCTCTTCTGCCAGATGTTACCTCCACAGTAGCCAGAGAAGCAAGAGAGTCCACTGTGACCCACTACCTCAGCCCTGAGACTAGTGTCTACTCAAGTTTATCCTCAGTGGCATTTTAAGACAAAGTGCCAGGCTCCACTGAGGCATCAGAGCTCACGTTTCCTGATGCTGTGCTTCGCACAAACACTCGTGCCCTGTGTTTGTGAAGTGTGGTGAAGAGGTGGCTGGGGTGTCCTCCCCAGGCCTACCAGCAGCCACCACGTTTTCTGAGTGATCTCAATGGAGCTTCTTGGGAAATGAAACCCAAG
>NW_009923065.1:0-3478 GCF_000696875.1 Nestor notabilis | reverse complement strand
TCCTGCTGCATTTTCACATTCAGCTGACTCCAGTGTATGTGACTCAGTAAAGGCAGGACACACAAATATGCTCAGCCCAGCTATTTTATTTACACATTTTGAGGACAGAGGCACCTGTCCGTAGTCTTCTAGCCTGGCTTCATGCTTCATCTACACCACAGAATGTCACCTAAATCAGACACCAAAACCTTAGCTTGAACCAGACCGTATCTAACGTAAATGAATAAAATGTTGATTTAGAGACACTGGGAGAAAGGACAAAACATTGAATCCCTGGGGAAGCAGTTAAACACTAAAAAATAGTATTACTGTGAAATATAGGCCTCGTTTCTACTATGCCTACCTAGTCTTTACTACATGAAAACAAAGAATACAGATTTTTAAACATTGAAACGTGTACGTCAGAGATAGAAAAAAAAAGTTTGGTCTGTTTAAGTCCTTTCCAGTGAAGTCCCACTTGTGGATTAGGCACAGGAAGAGCACAGTCACCCCTCCCGCCTGCCCTCTCAAATCCACCCCTTCATCGTCTTCTCTTTCCTCCTCCTCTCTCCTAGGACTGACGCAGGGTTGTGCATGAAGGAGCCTGTTGTATGCAGGACCTCTGCCTCATCTGTTGCAAAGGTTGAACGGCGTCTGATGAGTGAGGAGAGAGGAACATCTTTGTGCTCATGCCCTGAATGGGCAGGCTGCAGAGCAGACACTGTTCCCACCTCTGCAGCAGAGCCCTCCTGCAGTGACAAACAAGTCCTCTCGCCAGGCTCTCCACAAGTAGTCCCTGTGTTTTCCTCATTTTCTAGTTGCCCCACAGAGGCCCTACAGTCTGGGCACATGCAACCTAAGTGAAATCAGAAAGGTGATGATTTAACAAAACAATCTTCTGTTTTCTCACAAACATGAGAAACAAGTTTGTAGAACGGAGAGCTCAGAATAATGTATTTATGAGCATATTCAACTTAAGTGCCTGAATTCCCTGTCTGTACCCTGGGAATTATGATAGAAAATAAATGAGTGATTGTTTGCGCAGTACTCACACTGGAGTGTTACTTAGAAAAGATAGTGACAACATTAGTATTTCCATCTTCAGAGCAGAGCCTGAATAGCAGACAGGAAATCTGGCATGAAACTGCCAACTGAACAGTGGAAAATTATACACTCACTGAGCACCATCCACCCTGTGGGCTGAGGAGGGGACAATGAAAGTAATAGGTTATATTGCCCTTAAAATACAAGGTCAAACCTGTATGAACAGGGAGTCAGAAATAAAGTGACCCAGGCAATTTTAATTCCATCAGTTTCTCATGTTAAGTGTCTTATTGGAGCAAAGCTCCTGCACTATAATTGCTTCTGTGTAACAGGGGTTTATGCTGAAATTCTTGTTTCTATAGGCAAATTCAAAAAATTCTTGTTTAGGAATCCCAGAGGTGTATTGACACAGTTCAGTGCAATGCAGCACAGTTACTTAAGCTGGTTTGGGGCGGGTTTGTTCTAGAAATGCAAACAGTACGTCTACATCAAGACACTCCTTGTACCTGGGTTAGAGAAGGAACTGTTAACTCCCTCCTAACTATTCCTGCTACAGAACTGCTTTAGAACAAATACTCCATTTCCAGTACTGACAGGGTGCTATCTTGCATAGTTTGTACATGTTTTGAGTGGCCACTGATAATGTCTTACTGTTGGATGGGTGGAGAGCTTCCTAATGAACAAAAGCACAACTTGTTTCCAGCTTCAAAGGAGAAATGTGCCTTTCTGGGTAACAACCATGTATTATTTTACTAAGATTTTTGCGACAGCTGAGACTGATACCTATCAGTAGGTGGTTTCTATTATTCTTTGAAAGTTGGCACAAGACTAGTAAAACCCCCACAAACAGCATATTGACAATGGAAAAATACCACACTATCGCCCATGGGTGTTCTAATTTCAACATCAAAATCTGGTAATTTGGCCATTTGTTCTACTTCTTAAACAATACATAATCTTTCTGCAAATACCTCAGAAACTAATCAAGAGCTACTTGTTCAGACAATCACCTCTGACTTCGGTTTCCTTGATTCGCTAGGCTGGGTACAGGGCTTCACCACACTGACCTCACTGCAGGATGAAGAGTTACTGAGCACACGGAGTTTTAAACCTTTGCCCGCACTTACATTAAAAATCACTGTTGGCCATGCAGAAAATCTAGTACTTCAAATGCAGTAACCATCTGTCATTATTAAACCAGAGCTAGATTCCCTGCCTCCCTCCTGGCCCAGAAGGCACCTAACACAGGATTTCTGTGAACCCATACCCTCAGCCCAAAATTGCCCATCATATACAGTTAAGGATCTGTAGTTGCATGACTCAGAAGCCTATGGCTCAGGCGCTGGCATGCAGGAAGGTGTCAGGCTTAGATGATGCTTGGATACAGAAACAGGAGCCATCTGAGCAGCTAGATAGAGGCTGTTCCTTTGGTATTCAGCACTGCTGTTGACTGCTACCCCAGTCCTCTGCCCCCCTGCAGTGCTCACTAAAGATGCTGGCAACTGGAGAGGATCAAGAAACAAGGGTTGGAAAATATGAACTCCAATAAATCTCTGTTTATCGTAACCAAGATTATGATTGCGCAGGCAGCTCAAATGGTGAAACAGCCTTTTAGTGCCAGAAGGAAGGGAATTACCCTTCCCACTCATTCCTGTGTCTCCCTCCTCCTTTCTCCCATTTCCAGCCACATCCTCCCTTCCCTTGCCCTGGGTGGTGCTGGTGCTTGCCAGATCCTTTTGTTGCTGGTTTGGTTCTCTAACCCAGCAGAAAAACGTTCATGGTTTTTTGTGGATTTGATTTCTGCCGGAGCAGTGAGGTAAGCTGTGCCACAGAAGAGCCTGACAACTGCTGGGGCTGGCTGAGGACAGAAGAAAGAGACCAGAGGTGGGAGCAGATTTCTAGTCTGTGCTTATCAGTGCTGGCAAACTGTTAAAACTCCTTCACAGAACAACGGCTTCTTAGAAGAAGAGAAGCTTTAAGATGCTCAACACATTTAATGACCTTTATGATGGACAAGATTTGAGAACAGGCAAAGAAGCAAGCAAAGAATCCTAGTGAAGAAGGATTTTAAAGACTGAAAATTGAAGCTAGAGAAGTTTACGCTATAAATAAGGCAAATGGCAAATGGAATAATTATGGTAATTGAGTATGAAAGCCTCTTTCCAAGCTTGTTCTGGGATTTTCCTGTCCCTGGTATATTTACATCATGGTTTCTCCAGAGGAGCTTTTCCAGGAGATGTGCTCAGCATCAGAGGCGTTCCAGTGGGAGAATGCAGGCACTGGACCATGGGCCAGGTGACAGTGTCACTCTGGCTCTGGCATGTCACAACACCAACACCTGGCCAGCAAACATGGGAAACAAAGCTGATATGAACGGCAGTTCATAGAACCGTAAATCACAGCATGGTTTGGGTTGGAAGCGACCTTAACACTCATCTGGTTCCAACCCCCTGCC
>NW_009923064.1:0-35340 GCF_000696875.1 Nestor notabilis | reverse complement strand
GGGGGTGGGGGTTGTGGAGTTTTTATTATTGTTATTTTTCTGTCTGTTTCCAAATTCTTCAGTTTCTTGCCTTGATCACAATGTGATTACTTATGTTCTCGCTTTCTGTGATGCATGTATTATACAGATTATGACAGAAATAATGCTGTTTTGTTTATTGACTAACGTATGGAGAAAATGTGATAAAATTTTGGATTTTAGGTTTAGAATTTCAAGATTATTTACTAATGTGTGTTATAACTTTATAGAAGACATGAGAAATTATAAAAATACTCACAGGTTATATACAATTTTAATTTTCATTCAGAATAATATTTTTACATAGTTTGTACAGTCATACACATTCACACACACATGCCCTCATAACATACATTGCTGGCCAGTAACATATGACAGAATACTAACAGATAAGAAATATCAATGTATTAATAGCATAGGCATTAATTTTATAACCAAACTCAGTTACTTAATTCTTATATTAAAAACACCATTTCCAGAATACATATTGAAAAAATTAACTCTGCTCACAGATTTTTATATTAAAGGAGGAAAACTTAGAATGCTGAAGAATTTCCAAGCCCTTCTTTCACATTCTTTATCTTAGCTTTCTTATATTTGTATTGTACTCTGTATGAAACAAGTTTTGAAGTGAATTAAAATCACCCTCTAACACAAAATTCAACTGTGAAATGTTGGATACAGTGCAGACTTCTCCACACATTCCTCTGTTTCAAAAAACATATGACATAATAAAGTTAGCTCTTTTATCTTCTTAGCACCAATAGATTCATAAAAAAAAAGAAAAAAAAAAATCAGTGTTGAATCAGGTTCTTCAGCATCCTCTAGCATATAAACTGACAAAGAGTTAAGTGGCTGAGATTTACAAGAATCAGGGTCAGTTTTTCCTGGGCATAGAATCTGAAAACTTAAATGAAGAATCTGAAAGATCACCCTGAATTCTTACATTGTGTCACCATCTTCCTTCTTTTTGTATACTGGCTTGCTGTTAAGAACGCTTGCCCTGGCACTGGGGAACATGGTTATGAGGTACTCTTTAGTGGGAAACACAGATTTCAGATGCTCCTTAGCGTGGTGAGATTTGAATCTCCAGCTTCCGTATGCCAAACTATTGCTCTTTAGTATGTTTCAATCCTTTTTTTAAAGCTGACTTCTACAGCTGAGGGCACAAGATGCATCTATCTTGAAGCAAATTATCTCTAGAATTTAGGTCACTTCAGCAGAATTAGTTCACAGATTTAGCCCATCTCGTTCAACTCACGTAATGGATTATTCAGAGATGGTCTAATGTACATAAGTAGCACCCATATTTTAAACTGAACGTGGGTCAGCTGTCTCAGAGCGTGCTCAGTAAACAAATTGATGTTTTATGGAGATGGAGGATGACATTTTTCTAGATCCTGAAGTTCAGGCTCTTATAGATTTTCATGGTGTTTTGCAGACCTATAAAATAATTGTATATTTTCCTGAAATGTTCAATTCCAAGTACCTTTCAGGAGCCCAGGCTCTTCTGAATAAGTTCTGTCTTCTTAGGTGCCCAGATTCTGTAGGAAAATGGCAGTAGGTGCCCCTGAAAGCTGCATTGGATCTGGCCTGAGTGCACAGTATGTGTGTATATGACTAATTGGCAGCACCTAAAAATCATTACTGTATTAATGCCAAATGTAAGACTATTCCAATCTTAAATTATTAACGTGTGTGTCATGTAAAAAAAATAAAAGGGAAGTCAAAAAGATTGAAAGCTTAGAAGTGATAATCTAATGAGGGTATGATACTTTAAATTCCTCTGAAATTAATTTGGTTTTTGATGGAGTTGTGCCTTCTTTGATCTATTGCTTTTTTCTTTGATATTCTAAGAGTTGTTTGGGCTTAACAATTAAAGATTATAGGTCTGATCCATTTCAAAGATGCAGAATGCTTACCGCTTTTTAGAACTGTGGACTTCATGAGTGTTAGTACTTCTACAAAATCAGATCCAGGTTTTTTAAAAACCCAGAGCCCTAATTTAAGAAAGATATGAAGCAAATGCATGTTAATGATACTGATATGCCAGATCCTCAAACACATGATGTTCAGAAGTGGAGTAGAAAAGTGATAATTCTATGGTTTAATTCATAACATAGCATTTTTTTCATAAGAATTAAAAAGAGAGATGTTGTTATTAAAGAGTAAGAATATGGGTATGTTCCAAATAAGAAAATAGAATATAGAGTTCTGCAGCATTATTAAGCAAATTATTGACCAGTATCTGTCTCTGAGAAAAAAAGCCACTATTAACACTAACATGGAACAAGAATACTCCATTTACTAGGATATACAATTTTAAGAAAAAAAAACCCAAACTCACTACTATGTGCACTTTTATCTTGGTCCCTTTCTTGTTTGAATGATGATTCAATAATTAACATGCAAAATAAATAAGAATAAATTTAAAAAAAAAATATTAAATAAAACCAGTTGTGTGTCAGACATAACTCAGTCAAAAATTCAAACTGTGACTAAGGCAAGTTATTAACAATCATTTTGGAAACATAACTTGCTGAGTTAAAATTACTCATTTTTTTGAAAGTTTATTCTTATCTTATTGTACGTGCATCTTCTTTCGACCATCACTGACACACAGACTCAGACATGAACTTCTAATACTGGATTTAAATCCCTACAATTATTTCCCTTTTAATGGAGGAAAAGGTAACAAACATTTAGTAAATGCATAAATAATATTGATCCTTTTAATAAGAAGATGTATTTCTCCTGAGAGAGATGGTAATACTGGACCAATTTTTCTGTAAATCCAGATAACAAAAATCCTACAGGTAATTTACTGGGGATTTATTCCTTGTTGGAGAGCATACACAGAAGACTCAATCTCCAAGACGGCTCTTATGAAGTCATGCAGTCTTCATCTGAAGAGCTATAAGCATACCAGTGTAGCTGCAGACTTGGAACCTATAAATTTTCAAAACGTAAAGGTCAGAAGACTCTCTTACTGAACCAGGAATGGGAGAAGGCAATATCATAGACTTAGAAAAGAGGAAATGGCTCCCATGTTAATCAAGGAAGGTGATGATCTTTGTAGTTGACCTTTTTAGGCAGCCCTCACAACCTCATTTGGTTAGATACATTGACTGTCTATCCAAGCTTTTCATTTTCTGTCTTCTTAAAGAGGTAAATGAGAGATCTTTACATCATCTGAGGATAAATTCTTCTGTCTAAATTCTAGTCTGTGTGTCACTAGCAAGACATACATGACTTCATATTCTGGACCAGGACCTCACTTAATTTTAATAAGCTGGGTTTGTCAATTGAACATGTTCAGCCCAAGTAATTGCCTTTTTTTCTTTTGTAAAAGGCAATACACTCAAGTCTATCTATCTGGGGAATCTTAAAAAATATATTTAAAAATAATAATGAAAGACAGGAGTATCTTTTTTCCTCCTCAGGTGAAAAAGAAGAATTTTCTCAGCTGGATACTACTTTAGATGAGAAATTACAAAGGAGAAAAGACTTTACATACCAATGGCTTCCTACACAGCTTTTGGATTATGGTGCTGCCAGTTCCAAAAATACAAAGTGGTGAGGTCATTGCCTTTAAATTAGATTTTTTTGATTTTAAATTTATCTTGTAAAGTGAAACCTAGGTTAATAATTCTAAAACAAACATGATTTTGTAGCTAGCAGATAGTACACCATATTTCTGGGTCTCAAACATGGCACCCTTTAGAATTTGTTTAGTAGTCATTGTACAGATACTTCTTCCACAGTAGTAAGCAGTGCAGAATCTTATGATAAATAGCTACATAGCTTTATGCTAGCAATGCAGTGTTTGTCACATTGTAAAGAGTATAGGAAAAAGTGCTTATTCATCACATTTTATAATGTTATTGGTATATATTATGGTTTTATTAAGATCAACGGTAATTAGATCAACTGTAACATTACCTATATTGTTAGATTTGATTAAGGAAGTAAAACTCCCACTTTTTAACTAGATTGTATGTATTTATACTTTTTCTTCAAAACATAAACCCAAGTTTTTCATCTTCAGAGTATACTTTAGTAAAATGTTGTAAACATGCTCCTTCTTTATTTAATTTTGGTTAGTAAACAGGTAAAATATCAATGCAGTTAAAGAAAAGGTTAATCTTACTCCATAAACTAACATGAAGACATAGTAAGTATATTTTGGTCATAAATTCAGTATGAACTATTGATATCTTAGAAAAATCATTAGTAGTCACAATGCCAAGCACCCCTAATAAAACCAAACAAGTTGTCAGTGGACAAGCAATGGACTTAGTGTAAGAATTTTAACTTTATTTTCATTGGAAATTTATTTAATTTGTAATGAAGTGGAATGTATATTGTTATGTTTCATATGGAAAATTGTTCCATGTTTCCTAATTGTATCAATGACTGTAGGAAGTATATGCAGCACACAGTCCCTAGAAAATATTTATCTGTCAGTCATGTTCCGTAATAGTGAAACACTCCAAGTGTTTGTCTAAGATAACTGCCATGATTTTTAATTTGAATGAAAACACTGGAACAGAACATATAATGATGTATAAAAGTAAGAAGACACGGAAATTTATGAAATAATTGTTTTAAATGTTACTATTTTACCTCTGCAGGTGTGTGCTATGCTCTGGTACTTGTACTGACATTTTTTACAATTATGATACCATCATGGACTGCCAGTAGTCCCACTGATCTCCATTGGAACATCACTGGTAGACTGTTTAGAACAGCTGATACATTTATGTAACTGAAAAAAATTTTATTCCTATGTAATGTGAAAACTGATTTTACTATAATTCATGTCAGTACAGCAAAAGCTCATGCATGGTTGCATTTACTAATATTTATATTCTTAATTAATATTCTGTCATTTTAGTAAACAATATTAATTGTTAATAATTTATTGATTTTAATCTTAAGTACAAACATTTTAGTATTAATTACTCTGGTACATCTTAAGCATGGAATTATTTTAAATAGTATCGTTTCTACTTAAGAAGGAGTGTTTCGAGGAAAAGATTCTGTGCAGGTATTTTAGTGAAGCCAGTAAAATGGGTTTTACTGAAATTTCTATACTACGTTTTTCCCAGCTGTCATTTTTTGCCCCAGTTAGATCCTGCGATATATGACAGTAGACGAGTACAACTTGTGGTAAGAACTTGTTTCTTTATGGGATTTTACAGAATTTGGCTATGCCTTGGTGGTGCTTCCAAATGCATATTTGGTGTAAAAAACAGACTTTTTCTAATTAAACATATTGTCTCTATTTGGCAATCAAGTCACCCATTGATGGAGATCAGAAGAAAATGTTTGAGCACAAGAACCCATGTGTGTACAAAGGGTTCTAGTTTCATGATCTGGTATTGGTTTTGGTTTTAAGACATCAAATGCTACTGTGTGTTTTTTAAAGCTTCTAAATCAATGAAATGTTTAAAAAAATTGAGTATTGTTCAGCACCAATTACATTTTTGACTGAAAACATGTATTCTTGTCAATTAGACAAGTTTAAACATCCTTAAACTCTGTGAGTCACATACCTAAATCATTCTAATATGCCCATAGCATCATTTATTAACAGATAGTAAATTGGACTTGTGTGTTAGTGTGGTGACATTATAAAAAATGGTGTAAAAAATCAGACACTATTACAATTTCTTTTCTGTATTTTTACATCATTAAATGTCCTCTACCCTTTTCATGGGGTTGTTTTGCTTTTTTTCAGCATTTAAAAAAAAAAAAATCATTTTCTGAAATGGGTAGGTTGGTAGGAGGGTGAATATGATCAATTTAACAATCTGAAGATTTACAAAATGAAAAGACCCAGTGTCAGAGATACCCAAAGGTTCCTTTGATAGTGAGCAATGCTGTGATGCTTACAGGCCAATTTATACTCTCTCTACATATATATATACACATATATACGCACACGCATTTCACATTTTACTGCCAAACTACCAATATTCTTGTTCATGTGATTTTGTAGGGGTTAAAAAAAAATGGGGAAAAAGCTTATAAACTATAGAGAATTAGTGTCTTATATTCATATATATAGTGTGAAATGTTGCATAAAAAAATTTCCCAGCTAGATGTGTCATATGCCTCATTCTGTACTCTGGGCAATCTTGGTCCTAACTTCTACCTTCCTTAGCTTCACCATCTATGCAATGTGTGTTTTGGAAACGCTTCCCTAAGCTTCTAAAATTCACTGTTGAAAAAATGTTTTTAAGACTTAGATGTTTCTATTACTTTTTTCATGAAGTCGGATTTTGTCATAATTTTTCTCTGGTGTGGGGTGTCCCCAATTCTTAGGTTCCTGTTAAAGTTTAGGGGCTGAAATCAAGAACCAAGTGACTTGTGATGGGGCTTGGTTGCAACAGCACAAATAGTTATTTGTTGGATAAAGTCTAAAACAGTAATTGCTCTAATTTGAGCAAGTCATAATCTAATAATGTTATCTAAATTACATATTATGCAATTATTGGTAAGCATGTGTGCACATAGGTAGGTTGTATGTTATTTAAAGTAGGCAGTTCTGTCCACAAAATACTACTGCAATCCCACAACAGTATTATGTGGTATGCCCACATAACTGGCAATGTTATGCGATTGTCACAGCCTGTGCCACATAATTACGTAGCTGTTCCACATGAATGACATACAGAGAAAAATGCAATAGAAAAAGGAATGAAATGTATCTGTAATGCAGAAAGCAGTACTATGTAGGCAATGAAATAATGATTTGGTTTGTACACATAGACAGCTGGAGTATTATGGTTTTAAATTTATATGGATTCTCTTAACTTAAAGGTTTAAGTGCAAACATACTCCTGATGCTTTGGCACAACAAATCAGTTAAAAGCTATGAAATCATGACAAAAAATTAAGCTAACACTTTGCTGCAACCATTATCAAAAAGTAGGAAAAGTTGTGGTAAAGTGGTAGAAAAAAGGAAATAAATATTAAAAAAAAAAAAAAAAAGAGAAAAATATATTAGAAGAGGAAAGCATTCCTGGAAATTTCCAGTAGTTTATTCATATATCATATGCTTGATCATAAATTTTCCTTGTGTGTATTAGGATCCCTAATTCGTAGAAGAGGAAAGCATTCCTGGAAATTTCCAGTAGTTTATTCATATATCATATGCTTGATCATAAATTTTCCTTGTGTGTATTAGGATCCCTAATTCGTATGTGTTTCATAGGCCTGCATTCTGAATGCACTAGATTAGTATAATTTTCTAAATTATATTTGTAAACATTGCAAGAATTTAAGACATTCTACAAAATGCTCTTTCAGAGGTTGCATATTAACAATCAAATCTTAGCCCTTCTCACTGGGGAATAAACCTGATGTAGTAACGTGCAGTAAATTTAAGACCTTAGTCTGTTAACCTTGATCATTTTGATTATTTTGCTTGCTAATACTACTACATAAGTGCTTAGGAAGGCATGCTGACTTACAGTTTAAGCTGGTCACTTGAAAATAATATGATTCTGATGAATGACAAGTAAGATATACTTACTGATTCATCTTTGTATGCAGTTTAAGTTACCTACATGCTTAAGCGTTTTGCTATTAAACAGTATCTCCAAACATTACGATATAACTTGAATTTAAAAGCACTTTTAACCTCAGAAGTTACAGAATATCTTGATAATGTAACATAAGAATAGAAAAATATTCAGATGCAGAGCTGTATTCAAGAAAAAGATTCCTTCTGGTTGAAATTAATTTCCAATTAATTGGAAGGAAAAAAGTAAAAAACTAAGGGCAAAAAGTCTGAAGAGTTAATTCTAGTGATCACTACAGATGGCAGTCCGATACTGCACTCTGTGAGAAAGCATACAAGTGTCTTAAATGTCTGCTAAATTTTTGGCTCTAAGCTATAAATGTAAAAGGGAAGATTTTAATAAGCTTCAGAGGACCTTCAATCAGGTTCTTTACAAACCTGAAATTAAGTTTGCTCCAGTGATTAATACAACCTTAAATATTACTCTGACTAACTAGGTAAAAACACTTATCTTTATTTGAAAGAAAATAACTAATACTTTACATCAGAGAACCAGACAGCCCTATTAAAGTCTAGTATATAACACTGAATATTGTTGTCTGCATGATGATGAAGCCTCAGATTCTGTGATGATAGGGACTGGATAATATTTGTGTGGAAAGAGTTGTTTAAAATGCTGTGGCCTCCTGGGTCTTTGGGAACTGGGACATTAGAAAACTTCTGCTGTGTGTTGAAAGAGGTTAGATGGAAATAAGAATGATCAATTACATTGGTTCAAATCTCTCTGAGCATCACAACGATTGCATTATTTTACTAGTGAAAGACTAAGAGCTTTCTATTTAAAGATTTTGAACATGAGGAGCTCTCACAAGTTTAAAGTGACACTAAATGTTAAGGCCAAAAATGTAAAGAGTTGGCAAGATAAAACTGTTATACTTTTCAAAGTTTCTTGACACTGCTATGAAGAGAATCTAAAACATTGACGCTAACAGCAATAATATAGCCTGCTACCTGTGCAAAGAAAACTTTAAAATCATGGTCATTAAACACACAAAAGGCAAGCATCAGAAAACAAGGGATAAACTTTCTGTGCTATCACAAGGGGTACACAGTCACTAAGAGCATAAAAATCTCTGTATCTTTGGAGTTGTTGGTTTGAAAATGCATATGAACTTTTTAATGAATTTTACATTAAACAGTGACTGGGTAAAGACAAAGAAATGAAACAGGTCTCCATTTCATCTGAGTCCTCTTAGACTGGACTACAAAGCCTGTCTGCGTTGGTGCAATGCTGCTCTTCGTACAGTGAGCTGGTTTAAACAGGAAGTCTGGAGATTGTCTCCTCCAGAAGAGCCCACAACTTTATAGTAATGGCATTTTCCTGAGCTGCAGGCTTCAGCCCCCTAAGGAAGGAGTTGAGACCCAGTCTCCTCTCTAGCTACTGGTATATTGCTTGCTTTTGTAAAAAGTGGACATTACTCAGTTGGACACCTAGCTTCTGAAAGGATTTGGGGCTTTTCAGCCCAGATAGAGAAAGAATTTAATCTGCCTTCTGGACTCTGCTTTTGAAGGTCCAGAAAGTGGGAAAGTATGCCCTTATGTTCAGTACTTGCAGCTGACTGACTACACTGTGGATTTTGTAGATCACTCTTCCACAGTGTCTGACTTTTCCTCATCATTGTTACTGCCTCAGTATCTAGTCAACAGTACTAGATGGCTGCTTTTGGTATTGAACAACTTTTCATTTCAAAGAAAGGGAATTCTTATTGCGTAAATGTGAAGTCATTTCTGCAAAACTAACAATCCACCATTTACAGTGTGTGGCATCCTCCAAGTCAATATTTTTAACCTTTGCCCTAGATGTCCCCAAAGCAAGGACTCATTGCTGAAATATGATTTTCATTTCTATTTTTGCCATATTTCTGTGCAGAAAACAAGTGTTATGCCAAAATGTATCTCCACTGGATGTTAGAAGTTTATAATTAATATAATACTCTTACCTATAGTATAATTAAAATGCTGTCTGATGGTTATGGTTAATTAGCAAAAAACATAAAGATTAAATTACTGGGCCCTTGACTGATTGAACTGATACGTGTCCTGGATAAAACATAAATATTGCAGAAAATAATCCAATATGACATCTCTGACATTCAACTATAACTTAAATTATAGACTGGTCAGTAAATGATCTTAAGCTGTTTAAGGTTTCATCAGCCATCTGCAAGATTGATTTTCTTCAAAATTACTGTACTAAAATGTTTTCTTTTGTTGTTGCACTGACTCAGATCACAAACCACAATTTTAAGATCGGCTCTTATTTACAAAAATGCTTTGACATAGTGCATTTGTTCAGCTTAGGCAACAATAAAGGATTGTGGTATCATTTTGAAGAAGGTTGTTTGACAGACCCTGTTTGTTTATTTGGGGTAATGTGAGCTGCATTCAGAAAATGTTATATTTTGTTTCATGATTGTGTACATTCTCTCCCACTGCTTCCAGGCAAGCCCTGTAAGCAGAGAAGACATGGATTTAGACCTTGTTTCCATGGCCAGTGGAAGTGCTTTGACTGAGAACAGAGAAAAAAATAAGCAGCCACACAGACACTCAGCAAGATCTTCAAGTAAGTTATGGTTTTTTTCAATATCAGTTTTAAAGATCACTTTAAAGTGCTAGGAACTGAGCATGCTTGGAATCCCTAACAACACATGCTACTTACCTTTCTGTTTCTTTCTAACCTAAAACCTTTTCATGTTTTCTACAGTTCTGTTTAAAAACTGTGTCATGAATAAAACTTTGCTTTTCTGATATTAATGGGAAGTTCCATATGATGTATGCTAGGCCTTCTGGTGATCTGGTTCTTAGAAGATTTTTTCTCTAAATTATAAAACATAATAGCTTTTTAATGTTTTGTTGGTTTGGGTTTTTTTCCAAAAGAGATTTGAAAAATGCGTGTTTCATTAGCTGAATACCAGAGCATGTATCCTAATCAAGTCACAGACTTCTGTTATGTTGACTGCCAGTTATGCTGTAGTATATGGATCCCACAGAACTTACTATAGCTCAGTGGCAGAGGATCCTTTTAAAGCCATATATTTTTACCACTCTATTATCATACAAATTAACAAAACAATCTATATATAGAAAAAATGAAAGTCATAAAATGTTAGCATTTTAAGTTTAACGTTTTACTCTGTGTAATATAACTGAAGTGTTAATATATTTCTAATGATATGACACACTATATTTTTTCATTTGTGTACAGTATCTTTTTCAAATAAATAAAACATCAAGGACCCAAAATGTACATTACAAAAAATATAAGCAGTATTAAATAAAATTGGCAAAATTATTAAAATTCCTAAAACTATTTAAGTAGTGAAGTTTCTTGAAATGCTTTATGTCAAAATAGAAATCAGGTTATGTCATAAATTATATGTAATTTCTGGATTTGGTTTTTTTTATTATGTTTTCATATATGATGACTTTTCACTTAAAAAAAAATCAATATAAAAGTGTAAAAATACTTGATACCTCTATTTTTCTGACATACTTCGTAAAGGCTTTGGAACAAAGATTTATTTACATTATATTAGTCCACCACAGGCAAAAAATAACAGTGGGTACAATTTGTCTGTGCTTATTCACTTGATTTGCTTCCCTAAAATTAGGTTAGATAAAATTAATCATCCTAGTCTAAATTAATTTCATCCATGAGGAAAGAATATGATTCTCTGTCTCTGACTGACATCTTAGAAAAGAAAGAATTGTGTCCTGAGTTTTTCTGCTTTTCTCCACTGGCTAGTTATGAACCCCCAGCATTTAAATTAGATGAGATTCCTAACTGCTAAATCCTAAATTTAGGTAAGACAAGTCTAAGCTACTGACGTCAATTGCAAAATTATCATTATATTCATATATTCAGAATAGAATGTATTCGTATCTTGGATAATTGAGGTATACGGGATACATGACATTCATATTTATGTGTAACTGCTGTCTAGATTGTAACCTACACTGTATGTTCATCCAGAAAAATAAATAAGAATAAGGTCTTTTGCCGAAGACAGGCATATAGAACTATGTTATGAGTTTGGGAACAATAAGGATAAAAAGTGTCATTGAATTATACCTTCAAAAAGAAAAGACTAGGAAAAGAGCAGGAAAGAATCATCAACTGGCAGAGTCATAAGTGTGAGAGACAGATAGACAGTTTACAGTGCCTGCTAATATATATGTATTTTCATAAAATACACATATACTACAGCAGGATTATAATATTCATTCTCCAGATCTCACGTCTTTCTATATACATTTCTGCATGTGCATCTGTATAAATCTTTTCATCATGCATTTAATACATTAAACATTGATGATACATTAAATTGTAATGCATATTATATATAAATGAAATCATTACTATTATCTTTGTACAATTTATATTCAGTATATAAACATGTTTATTGCATTAGTTCTGTTTGCTGAAGACATTTGATTTTCAATGACTGAACATAGATTATTAGCCGTGTGGGTATCCTTAATCTGAAACTTTAGAAATTTGCCTTTATTCATTATAAAATACTTTCCTGTTGTATTGTCTCTCTTGGTTTTGCTTCCTGAAATAGCTACCAAAGAAGCCTGGAAACTTCTTTAGTGATTTAGTATGTATATTCCTTTTGAGATAGCCTTGTATTACAGAGGAGCTTAGAAAAGATGCTGTGACCTTAGAGGTGCTGCCATTTGAATGAATAGTTAAATCAAGTTCTCATACTCTTTTTTCAGGAGAATTCAACCTCAATGGTTTGGGTTTTAGGTGTATTTACTAAAAAAAAAATCTCAAATATATATGATACCAAAATAAAATGTATTTTATATACTACAGGAACATGACTGCATGACTGATCATGTTTTTGTAAAGACAAAATATCAATGCTTCAAAGTTGTTATCCTTTGAGGTTTTTTTTTTAGAAAGGCTAAGTCAAGATTTTCAGAAATATTTTGGGAACTGCCCAATTTGCTTAGAATTTTTCATTAAAGAATTTGAAGGTTTTTGTCACACAATTTTTTATTGATTTTTCTTCCCCCTGAAAAAGTAGGATGAGGTAGATTAATTCTAAACTAACTTAATTCTGTTCCTTGACGGAACAAAATGAAATAAGGAATAAAAGAAATACTGTAGACATATCTCAGTTTAAGGAAAACATTTGTGTATTTAAAGAATTTCATGTGGTTCCATGTTATATGTTCAAAGGGAAAATTTACTGTGTCAAATTCACACAATGTTAAAAAAAAAAAAAGTATATATAATCTAAAGAAAGAGTGGCAATCTTTCAGTTAGACTAATTAGTTATCTATCTAATTTAGGATCTTGTTTCTACTGATGGCGAATACGTTACGTTTTCAAACATATACCACATTATATTCCTTCCAGAAATCATAGTTTTTTCTTTATGCTCCCTGGTAACTAATTTTTCTTTTCTACTTCTTGTGGTGGGTTTTTTGGGTGGGTTTGGGGTTTTTATCCATTCCTGTCTGACCAATTCTAAAATCTTAATCCCTGTGTTACCTAGTGCCAATGAGTTGCAAAAGTAGGTGTGTTAGAATAATATTTGGCTGATAATATTTTCTGCCTTTCAGTTTCACATAAACTTACCCTGCTTTTATGCAAAAGGACAGAAAAAGAGCTCTTCCTCCCTGAAGTATAATTTCGCTGTAATACACATACATAAGATGGTTAGTGGCTTACAGTCAGAATTATGCAAGATTCAAGTATCAATCCTACACTCACTGGTATTTTCATTAACTCTGTAAATATTGGGGTGAATTGCTGGTTACATTTTTTGCTTTAATACTTGCTTGAATACTGTTACTAGTCAGCACTAGGTTGCAAGATGGGCATAGAAATATTTTTCAAGAATTAAAAGTAGTTTATTCTTTTATACCTAGCTAGACAGGATTTTTCCAATACTAATATCCAGTCTGTGAGCAGGCTATGACAATCATAACCTGCATTCTATCATCCCAATCTGATCCTAGCCAACCAATGCTGGACCTTTGGATGAGTCTCCTGCATATTTACATTGTCTACCTATTGCCACAGTTTTGTGGTTTTCTCTGCAAATCATACTTTATTTTCATTGTACTTCTTATCTTATGAACTGTTGTCTTTTGACAGGGATATCCAGAAGCACCAGAATTTGAAAATGGAATGCAATGGGAGCTATGCCTTTAACTGTTATTTAAAATACTGCCCAGAATTCTTAATTCTTCTATTCCTTGAATTCTAGTCTTTCAGGGAGTCTCTGATACCAATAAAACACTTCTTTCCAGGAAAAAAAATTAGAAGAACTTGGACCTGAATCTTGTCATTCCTTAATAACCCCTAGTTCAAAAAATAGCCCATAAATACTATCTCCACTACAAAACATTTCTCGATTTCATTTCTCAGATAAATTCAAACTTTACCATTCTGTCAGTCAGTGAAATGAAATTAATGAAGTTTAATAACACCCTTGTTAGAGTGGAAAGACTTCAAAATCAAGGAAAAAGAAAAATCAAACACAGTAACTTTTATGGTACAGCTTCACTTCTTTAAAAAATTCCTGCTTTCCTGATCCTTTCTTGTTAACATTAGTGTTGTCTATATGTTCTACTTCCATAACTTCTGTCTTTCATTTAGGATTTATAAACTCACTGCATGCAGTAAACATCTCATTTTTAAGCTCTCTCTTCATGCATGTACTCACATTTTACTGAGGGGTTTCTGGTGGTCTTTTTTCTCTTTTTTTCTTTCGCAGTTTGAGTTAGAATGTTATAGAAACTGAGTAAGAAACATCTTAGAAACATGGAATCAAATACGGAGGTACTCATTTGGTACTCCTTTCAATTTCTCAGCATTTACCTGCTTAACAGACTTTGTAGAAGCTAATGGTAACGTTTATGCTTTCTCTTTAGAAATGTGTAGAAATGCTGTAAATTTATAGAGAATATTTACCATACAAATTGCTTATTATTGTCAGCAAAATACTGAACCCAACTTGCCTTAGAAATCACAACTGCTGTCATATTTAAGAATAAAGACGTCTCTTCTGCAAGCCACATCTTGTTATATGACCATATTAATGTTAGTGGACAAGCACTTTGCCCAATAAAAGATAGTGAGATGAGTCTGTATTACTAATATTTTTGTGCTCAGAAAATGAAGGCATTCGATGGATGCAAAAGGGTTCTGCAGTTCTGAACTAATCAAAATTTACCAGGCCCTGATACCTGGTAAAAAAGCATGAATGTTGTTTTGAACATCCTTTCAATATAATATTTTTTCCATGCAGATTCTTCCATTTATCTTACTAGAATACAAAATATGCTTCAGAAAAAGAGGTGTTAATCCACCATACATTAGTGCCTAGTGTATATTTACATGGTCAGAGAAAAATAGTTAGAAAGTAATTAAACCTATGTTAGCGTCTGAAAGAATGCAAAATAGCCTCAATCTGGAAACCTTTAGACATGTCAGAATAGAATGGTACCTAGGCAAACAGCCATGCAGAATGATGGGGTAATTTAGCAGTGGCACACCTCTATATAGATTTGAAATTCTTTAATGAATTCTGAACTAGAACTTGCTTATATTCTGCAAACTTACAGTGCAGGTAGATAAAGTTCATGGTTTTAATATTGTGTCACATCCAAATTTTTCATCTGACATTGATTCTTTCTTTTAAATAATCAATGAGAAAAGACAATGTATTAGAAAATAATAAATCAGTACAGTAGTCTTCATTACATTTTTTCAGTATGCTGGATTTTAATTGATGTGCTATATGTGAAAATACACATATCAATGGAACTTGTTCATTTGCAGACTTAGATACTAAAACCTACTTTTCTGTATATAGTACTGTTAAGATACATTTTGTCCACACAATGGAAAGTATTTGACTGCAGATTCAAGAGGCTTGGGTTTTTCTGATTCTGTTGCTAGCCTGTTAGCTGATACTAGGAATGTCATTTGGAATCTATATACATCAATTTTCCTATCTGCAGAAATAATAGTCATGATATATACATTCCTTGTATAATGTTTATACATCTGCTGATGAAAACATCATTATGTTTAATGGTTTGGAAAGAGAAGGGGCTTCCTTCTCATTTGTGAACTGGATAAACTATTTGGAAGCTGCCATGTCAACAAAGGAGTAATGTTACAGATGGATATACACAGGTACGGCCACGCAAACAACAAACTAGTTACAGTATGGTGACAAAATTAAGGGATGTGTCAAATTGTGGAATGGTTAATTCACAAAATATTTGGTGGCAATGTAGATCTAACTCTCATTCTTTCAGTTTCTTAAATTCACTAATTGATTTTTTTTTTTTCCTTAACTGGAGAGATGTTGTATTGAGTAACAATAGAAGTGCAGTAGTTCTTGGAGAAACTTTGAAGAAGGTTTCTCTCAAAAATGAACATAAAGCTGTGAAAGTGAATGTGAATTTCTGAGGTGAAATCCTGGCTTAATCAAAGCCAGTAACCCAGATATCAGTATGATACATACATCTAATACACAATGCAAAAAAACTTCAATTTTTTTACTGTTTTGTTGGGAGTTTTTTTATTCACAGACATAACGTAAAATTCAAGTAGTCATGAGTGTGATTGAGAAGAAGAAAATCTGGATCAGGAATGTAGTTGTGTATAATTTTGCATAATGAGAATACTTATGCGTGCAAATTTGACAAATTCTGCAGGATCATAACTTTTTTCTGTTTTTTAAACACAGCTGAAAGATACTGCTTTTCTAACCATTTGAAATTATTATGGAGATGCAGATATATTTTTCTATGTATCAGTTACATTCCAAATAACACATACCTAATCTTTTTGAACAGACTACAGAATGGTGATTTACAAGATGCTGCTTAATTCACTTTTAGGTTATGTATTTTAAAATACCCTAAATGCAGATTTTAAAAGGCATTTAGAACTTGCTTTCATAAAATTTAGCAGACTAGGGAGAAAAATTATACATTATCTCATGTAATTTCATCTGTTTTGATTGATGAAAATAAATCAAGAACTATGTTTAATAGGTATGCAGAGGCATTTCCTAAAATTTAAGTGCTTAAAATTACAGACTGATAGTTTTTTAGTAGGGCTTGGGAATTCTTGGGGGCAGATTAGTTGTTTTTGTTAAAGAGAAAACAGGTTTTAAAAAAAGAAAATCCATTCTGAGGCATTAACCACTTGGAACCTTGGAACCATTAGACACACTACAAGGATTTTTTCATATGGGAGGGTCAAACAATAACTATTTTAGATTTCCGTTTCTGTGAGATATTTGTCAGGTAGCTTCAAAAATTTTTTTCAAGTCAGTGCACAGAAAGACACAGTAATGAATGTTGGGCTACTACAGAGTAGTTGTATTGGATGGCAGAGACATGTCTACAGATTTTCTCCCCCAGTAAAAATCTTTCCTTGTTTTTTTTTTTTCCCTTTTAATCTGTCTCTTTTTCATTGCTGAGTTTTCCACACTTGTGTTCCATAGTCTTTTCATGTACTATGAACAATTCTTGTTTCTGCTCCTCAAACTTCTTACTCCAACATCATCTTCCTCTCCCATCCACTCTTAGGCTTCCTTCCCACAGTCACCAAGTCTTGTGTTTCTTTCCACAGATCCTTCTCTGATTACCTTTTTCCTCAGTCTCTTCATTCCTTCTTGTATCCACATATTCCTTGCCAGTATTCCTCAGATTCATCATCCCCAGTTTAACCTTCCTCCAAATTTGGCCTGGTTTAGTGTACTATTTAGACAGGTCTTGAGCCCAGACTCTTAATGTGCTTATTCTGTGTATCACATTTTATCATCACCTGTATTTTCACTTTTTTTAACTATGGAATTTCTGATCTCCATTTGCCAGTTCACAACTTTCTTCTTTCCCATATTTTCTCTCTGCTCCCAGTGTCAGTCTGTATGTCAAGTCATTCTAGTCTCTTGTGCCAGCTATGCCAGGGTACTGTGTGCTAAGTTAGACTTAGTTTCTCTCACCTTAACTTCAAGTCAGTCTCATTTCTCTCTCAGGTTTTAATTCCAGCCCTCTGCCTCTTCTCTCAATCTCCATCCTATGGGAGCATTAGTTCTCATCCATTCCATGGTTCCTGTAGCTAGGCTACATCTGCCACAGAAAGCATAAAATAATCAGACTCTTAAGTTCCCTGACCTAGCATGATCTTCAACATTATTTTTAGCAATAGTCTTGCTTAGCTCTGTGTAACATCATGGTAAAGCATGTTTCCATGCTGGCTGATGTTTTAGGGACTAAAGCCCAAAAAATCAAGAACTCCTCTGATCATGTAGAAACTTCAGTTTGTATATACTTTATCCAAATTTGGACAGATCCTAAAAGCAAGTCTCTATTACTTGGCAGACTTAAAGTCTTCTGTGCAAAGGGGAACATAAATGTTTCACATATTTTCTTAGAAGTGACCGACCTTTCAGAAAACTTCAGCCAAGGGCAGATACTCAGTGTGTCAAATTTTATCCTAAATGGTCAAAATTGGGGAAATGGATAAGGAGCTGAAAAATAAATAACTATTTGACTTTAATAACCAACAGTGCTTAATGTCCTGTTCATAGTTAGGAAAATGTTATAATTTACAGGAACTTATTTGGAGCATTATGTTTATTACTTTAAGTGTTCAGAATAGCAATTAATAACTGTTATAACTTATTGTTGCAAATGCTTGTAAATGCTTATCTATCTGAATTCCTTCATGTGACTGAATTACATGAAGGAATTCGTATTATTTAAGTATTGAATTGTCATCAAGATCTAGTCAGAACAGCATCAATGTTCGATAAATAAAGATATTTAAGTTCATTGTTTCTATAAAATTTTAAGATTAGTCTCTAGTCCTACCAACTTGAAGTCAAGGAGATTTACAGAGAAAACTAATCATCTGCTTACAAAAAAAAAAAAAAAAGCCATAAGTATGTTTTATCTTCAGATCTCCACATGGAAAGGAAATATATCTTTATATATTACATGGAATTTCGTATATGATGCTTCTCAACATTTTACAAATATAAGTGTATGAAATACAAAAATATAATGTAAAATTGCAACACAGTATTTTTTTGTTTTGATGTAAATAATGCAACTAAAAAAATAAAGTTTGATCCACCTTCAATATACCCATAATTAACATCATTTAAAAGTAACTTTTCTGAGATTGTAGCATTTACCTTTTTCACAGACGTGCTGAACCTAGCTTCTTTCCAGAGCTTAAATTGATGAAAACGCTTTGCTGCTGAGGATTCGTTTTGGTCATCTTCATTAAAATGTTGAAGCTTTTTCTCCATGCCTTCTTGTGCTATATTTGCTCTTAAGTAATACAATATGGTAAAGGCTTTGAAATAAATTATATCTCCAGACTTACAATGTTAGGTGGGTCGATAAATGCCCTATGACGTCTACTATACATCATAAAATTTCTATCATAACCTGTTTAACAAAGCTTTTCTTCTTGGACACCAAGAATTTCATTCAAAGCATTTTACATATTGCATTACTTATCAAAACGGAGGATATGTAAACCTTAACATTTGTTAAAAGACCCAGGCTTTAACCAAAAAAGACCAGAACAAATCAATAGCAGAAAACAGATTAAACAACAGAAAAGTGACTGCTTAGAAATAGAAGCATGTGAGCTTAACTCAAGACAAGCTTTCACCACTTACTCAAAAGAAATGGTTATTTGATATATACAGACACCTGAAAATCTCTCAGACTATACTGGAGCTTCACATAGTCAATGCTACAATTAAATGAAAGTACAGTAAGTAACTGTTACAGCCTGTCTTCCAAGCCTGATTTGGGATAGGAGAAGTTAAATTGCTTCTCTTGGCTAAGATTTTGTTCCCATATGAAAGAGTATTAGAATAACTGTATATCATGTAAAATTGTACCTAATGCACTCACCAGGTTCTATTTAATTCTAGTACCAGAAATAGTAAAAGTTATTACTATTACTACTGTTACTGTTAGTATTATTGCTATTATTACTATTATTGTTGTAAAAAGTATCAGTACTTTATAAATTAAAAACCAACAGTTCTAATAGGTCTAATTTATAATTAGTAAAGATACTTATATCTTGAAACAATGTGAATCTTTCTCTTGTTGCCTTTGGGTAAGTCCCACTACAAATATACTCATGGAACATAACATGAAAAGAAAATATTATGATCATGCTTAAAATTACTCATAAATGACAAATACACACATGCCAATCTATGTGTGCATATTAATGACATATATGCCTTACAAATATCTTTATATTGATGGCAAAAAATGACTTTAGTTATCACCTTTTATTTTTCCAGTTAAAAAGTTCTGATAACGGTTATTTTTATTCACTCATATATGCTAACACATGAACTGTTCATTTGGAAGACACATTGCAGTTTAGGGGGAAATGGAGGTAATTGCAAATCCAAGCTTGCTGGAAAAACTTACATCATTAGTAATAGAGTAAGAGAAAAATATGAACTCTCTCTCAAAAAAAAATATTGAGATGCAAAGTAAGACTTTCAAATAAAGTGCACCCCAAAGAACAGTTAAAGGAACACATGGAGATTTTTAACATTTTAATAATACTTCAATATTGACCTTGAAGCACTTCAAGTATACGCTCAGTAGAACACTTGAAAACAAAAATACGCAAAATGTTTTCGTTTGCCATCAATCATTGGTTTTTTTGGTGAATCTTTGCTTTATTTTTCTGTACATTGACCTAAGTATTCACTCCACTTTTCATTACTTTCTCCCCTGTTCTTAAAATAAAAAAAAAAATCTCCTAAAGCAATATATTTGCACAACTTCCCCTGAGCAGGCATAAACATCTTATGTCCAAGGAAAAGTAAAGCATAATAAACATAAGTAAAGGTAACAAATAGAGATGAAACAAATACAATAAGCATTTTGGGTTTGGTTTGATTTGCTTTGGGTGTTTTTGTTTTTTTTTTATTTTGAACCAGTTCAAAGTGGCATTGTCATCCCTTACGAGACTCTCTAGCCTTCTTTCATCCACTTGATCTCAAGAAAACTCTAACCATTTTCTAATTGAGCTGTCTTTATTGAATATTTCTGAAGGAAGAAATTGCCCATTTGAATAATGTAGAATCAGAAAATCAGGTATTGACAACAAAATAACTGAGGTTTAGTTTTAATTTGTATGTGGTATCTTTACTTCTTGCAAGACCCTACCTAAATGTTTAATTTATACTTAAGATCAAAGCTGTTCTTACTCCACTGCAAGAATGTTTATACCAAGAGTTTCACTGAAATTGCAAAAGACGTGAATTAAAAATAAGCATAGTAATTGTGGACACGTATGATAAATCAAGTCCGATATTTGCAATGCATTCCGTTCCTGTATTTTCATTTTTTCTTTCTGTTTGTTCTTCGTTAAACTCTAGGAGAAAGAACTACAATAAAAACCTCATATTTGATTAATACTTTCACTGTAAATGAGGTGCTTCTTTGCTTTTTCACACAATTTTTCAATCATAATTATCATTTAAGCCACTAGCAGTCTAAGTATAATGTCTGAGAATTATAATATGAATAGGAGTAAGAAAACTTCACTATGTTTATATGCAGGTCTGACTCATATCTTTGAGAATTGTTTTTCAGGGAATAGGCTGTTGGATCTCCATGCCACTTCTGTCTTTCTTCGCTACAGTTAGACCAGTCACTGGAACATCAGTGTTGATAATAACACCCACCTCTTAGTACTATTTGCTAGATATAAAAAGTGCTTTGTTGGAACAGTAAGCATAATTATGCCCATTTCAAGACGGGAAGATGGGACACACAAGGGGAGTGATTTACAGTGATTTACAACAAATCTGTCTTGTAGATATAGTTGATCATTCCCTATAGTGGTTTTATTTTATTTGTCTGGCAGTGCCAAGAACTTCATGAAGGGTGGAAAGAAAAAATACAGAGTAGTCAATGCTTTAATTCTATCTTTCTAAGTCACTACTGTGTAGTAAATTTTAAAGTAGATCGTAGGAAATATACCCAGCACTTCAGGATAGATAAAAAGGGACCTGTGCCTTTCAGAATTTGGGGTAGCCTCTGATTTATTAAACCTGCATTCAAGGGAGCAGAGTCTACACCTTTAGAGTACCTGGCATTTTGCAAAAATACCTTCAGGCTGAGGAAGTTCTCCTCCTCTGTTACTGATCTTAGATTCTCACAGACATCTAAAACATTGTTTTGTCAGGCAGTTTATATTCACTCAAAGTTAATAAGTTATTACACTTTGCTCACAAGGTATTTGACTATGTTACCATCTAAACAATGCAAAAATGAGTTACAATTAACTTTTGATTCTGAAGTTTAGACAAGCAGAATTCATGCCATGACAGATGTGGCTGTTATTCTGCCAAAATAAAAGGATATATTGGTAATTTATGAAGACTTCTCACAAGTTTGTTGCAGAAAATTATGACAAGTCTTTGAGGATTTTTTTTTTAATGGAATAATAACATACATTTCATAGTAATGGAAAGACAAAATATCCCTTCCAATGAATTCCATATAGTTATAAGTGGAAAGCCAGAAAACCTGCAGACTTCTGAAGTCCATTGTGAAAATAATATCTAGCAGTACAGACAGGTTCATAAACAAGTGAGGTTGTTGTTCCAGAAATAATCCAGATTAGGCAATTAGGTTGAGATTGACTTCTTGTTTTGCTACATTAACTCTATCACTTCTAAACTAATTTTCAAATTTACTGTTACTGTTGGGTTTTGTTCTGGCATTTGTATTTATTCTGGTTTTAAAATAATATAATAACGAATATTTGTTTTGTTGAAATATAGAAATAAATAACTGTTATGTTATCTTTATAATTGATACAACCTTGAAGATGAGTACATAGGAAAGTCAGTCTCAAGCATAAATTAGCCCCAAATGTCTTTTCCAGTCTGAACATGCAATACCTATTTCCCTTTTATTTATTTTTTATTCTTTTTTTTGTTTAACAATGTTTTCAACTTCATAAAACATCCTTTTAAATTAGAGGGATTCATGGAAAAGGAAAGTGTAGGCTGGGAAAAGCTCCTAACATTTAGATCTAGCAGACTACAGAAAACCATCCATGAGAAAACAAAGATGTTCTTCCTGTTTGAAATGTATAGCTGTTTTATATATTAGTAAATAGAATTATATTCAGCCATATGATTTAAGATTTTAATTTGGTGGATTATTTATTATGAAGATTTTATTTTTGCTATTGAAAAGTACGAAAAAGTTGAAAGATCAAAAATGCTAAAAATACGCAGTTAGTAATCTTTTCCTTTAATAGGTGACAAAAATATGTTTGTAAAATTTTTGTTTCATAAGTGAGCTAATTTTAAATACACATATATATAAAAACACCTGTTAAATTGTGAACATCATATCATTCTCATGCAAAGTTTGAGTTGTCTTCCACAGACACTTCCTTCCTTACAGATGTCTTAGAAAGGTATTTCCATTTGTAAAGTGATGGTTTTTATAAAAGAAAAATCATACCTTTCGTTAGGTATACTGGTTATTTTATTTAAATAATTAAGTATTTTTTAGAAACTATTGTTTAAATTGCTCAAGCATCTGTATGCATGACTATAAAAGTGATTATTTCACTTAATTTTATGTGTTTGTATTTGCTGTTGCACCATTCAGCATCAAATTTAAGTATTCCTGGGTTTTGGAAAAAAAAAAAAAATATCCTCTTATATTTGGTCTAATATAGTAAAAGAAGAAGTTGTTAATTAGATGTATGTTATGAACTAGTTCTCCATTCAATTGAAGGATGGATGACATTACTAGTTTCTATGTCAAAGGCACTGAGTATCTGTGTAGGTGTTTAAAATATGCTCAAAATGGACAGTGGCACTTTTAAAAATATCATTTTGTGTAGTAATTTTACTGCCTATTTTGATAAAGAGACTGTTCTTAAAAAGGTCTCACCTTGTGAAAATACTTATATTACTTCTAAAACAGTGAGCAATACATAATTATGAAAGTTGTGTGCTATCAAATTAGACATATTAATGTATATTATTATCTTAAAAATAATATGATTCAGTGAAGTTTAGGGAATTTTGTTTATTTTTTAATTTCATGTGTCTATTTGTTGTCTAGAAAAGGATATACCTACTCCAGAAAAATCATGTTTGGGTCCATCTCATAAAGAACGGATATCATTTCGAGACCATCCAGTGCAGTTCAGTGGAGGATGGGGAGCAGGCAAAAAAAGGACAAAGCTTAAAAATATTGGAGATAATTTAACTAGTTGATTTAATCAAACATGAAGAGCATATGGAGAGCTGTTTCTTTTTAAGCCTATGAATATTAATTTTTGGATTCTCGTTGACTACTAATATAAAGAGTTACAATTAACTACATTTGACTTTTTTTATTATACATGGTTTCAGTGGTGTGGTGTGGTTTTGTTTTGGTCAAAGTATTTTATACCTGTCAGTAAGTTATCACAGTTTGTGTTTCCAATTACTTGTATGTTCATGTGGTGTAGAATGCAGAACTGATTAACCCTACAAGGATTGTTGTACAGTGAATAAGTTTAGGCTTGCTTATAACAACCAGTTGAGATGTGCAAAATTTAATAATGGTTCATGCTCATGTGATGTATGTCACATATCAAAACAGTGAATTCTTATTTTCTCACAAATAAAATACATGCTTGCAAACTGTTGTGAGCTATAATAGCCAGCAATGCCATTCTTAGGAAAGTCTGTTTAGAATATTTCTCTGAAGCACCAAAAATTCACAACTATCTACAAATGGTGGAGAAGATATACTTATCTTTTTATTTTAGTAATATGATAAGTTCTCTAGAGCTAAATTATGGTCATAATATGATAAAGCAACCTGTTTGTACTCTTATACTTTCAAAGAAAGACTTCTAACATTTTCATAGAGGGTTAAAGAAAAAACACATTTACTAAGTTATCATTTTGTTCTGGGGTAATGTAACATTACATCTACATGACACTGTTAACCCAACTTTATTTGTTCATGTAGCCAGATTCATTCAGATCTCTGTGTGAAAGTTTTGTGGTACAGCAAGATGTAGAGAAAGAAAATAAAACTATTTCAACTATGTATGCGTATCTGACTCATTACATCTACTGAATGCTTTGTCCATCAACATACAGGACAGAAAATGCTCCTTGATTTCAAAGCCTAACATTATTTTAATGTTTTCCACTTAGAGGGTAGAAGTTGCTAATTGGATCTAGAGAAGTCTGTCTTTGGTGTCTCCTCTACTCCAATATTGCGAAGCCTCAACCTGCAACAGATTGAGGGAGGTGGGAAAGTTAATGGAGCCTGAAACTTCGGTCAGTAAAGAATATAAATTGTAATGCTGTGGCTGTTTTAAAAATGTACTTAAATATGACATTATTTTGTGAGGTGCTTTTTATGGTAACATACATATGACTATGGATTGAAAGCAATTATCTCTATTTTTGTGAATACTCACATTCGTGTTCAGATTAAAAGATGGCTGATCTCATGGAAAACCTCCAGTAAATAACCTTGCTCATTTGAATCAGTGTGCTGTTTTTATTAACACTTCTGAAAAGTCAGTGAGGCCTCCTTCAGAAAAGATTTCTCTACCTTTCTGAAGAATGATGGTCACAGAAGATTGCTCAGCCTGACTATAGAAATGCTATGGTTGTCAGCAGAGTATAGGTGTTTATGTTATCTAGTTACTTTCCCGATGTATGTAGGAAGTGTTAAAATGGATTTCCAGATCTGCTATATAATGACTTTTAAATGTCACCTCCGAAGACTGGACCTTTTTTTAAATTTCAATTGTATTATCAAGGATATAAGTTTTGTAGAGAAAACCTTGTTAGTTCAAAATATCTGCCACTATATGTGGCAGTGCAGTCAGTAAATAGATACTCCACCATTATAGGTGTTAGCTGGAGATCAAAATGCAAAATCAAGCAATTCACAGTTTAGCACTTCTTGCGGATTATTCTGTTTGCCTAGAGTGTCCATAATATACTGCACATCGTCACAACTGTAAATAAGAGATTTGTATTTCATATTTCATAAATCTATCTATAACTGTATCATCTACATCTACCTCTATATCTAAGAAAATATTTACTGTGTAAAAGTTGTCATACCTGACCTCTTTTGCTTTCCAGGTGTTTCTAAATGAGAAATACCTCCAAGCCTGAATAAAACATTTTGACAACATTTTAAAAACATTTTGCTTTGAAAAGAGAAAATAGTAGCTTTTTAACATACAATTTACAAAACTAACAATATTCACTGACATACTCTTTCAGGTTCGTTATATACTTAGTCTGCTATTCCATAAGTTGACATTGTTATGCATAGGTTAACTAGTATACCCAACAGAAATTAAGTTATAAAGTGTGCCAAACGTTGCTGGTTTTGTTACATGACATTGAGATGTGTAAAAGGTTAATGTCTTATTGTATCCAATGGATTTTTTAAAGAATTGCAGTGTTGATAGTAGGCTGTGTCTAGACAAATATGGATAAATATGCAAAGTGCAACTTCTGTTCGAGCTAGCAGACTTTTATTCCTTTGAGGAACAAGGTGAAGCAACCCTCAATGTGGGCAAATGCCTGCTGTTCATAGTCACATCTTATAGTATGTAAGGTCAGAGGTAACACGAGTGCTATGCAGGGTGACATATTTATGACATGAATTTTTCAAGCCCTATTCTGCAAAGCGGAAAGCTGTTTCATGCTTTCTTTGTGTTTTTCTTAGGTTTTCTTTTCATTCTCTCATTTTTGTTCTTCAGTTTCTTACTCTGTTTTTCTTTTCCCTTCTTTTTTTTTATCCTCTCTGTCCATACCCCACCAACAGAGCAATTCCCATTTAGGACAAGAACATATTCTTAAAACTACGTTTCTCTAGCAGTCTGATCTGATGGGGGAGCAGCTGTGAGTTACAGTGACAGCCCAGCAAAACCTGCACCACACAGCCCCAGAACTGCATGTTTCTAGATGTGCTACTGCCTTTGTGCTGCTCCAGACCTCTTCACCACTCACCAGCATCATTTCACTACTATTTTCTGTTCCATGTAGATCCCTTAACATGAGGCAGGAGGGACTTGATGGGAATAAGCTCTTTAAAAAATATGCCTCGGATGTTTGAAGCCCCCTTCTCAGAAATGTAGAAAAGCCTTCAGTCAAAATTAAGAATGAAACAAACGAGGTGCATTTATTTATGCATTGATCCTTTGATGGGTGTCATTCACTAAATCGAATTGAAAAGCTTTCTGCAAGCTGTCCTGGACGGATCCCTGAAGTGTCTTTTCCTGTGCAATTTACCTGAAGCTCTGCACAGCAATTCTTTAAACCCTCGGTCTTTAAACGATGGTTCATCATCTCCTGCGACAGAAAAAAATTGCTCCCCAAAATGCATATTCTGAATGAGAACAAGGTGTTAATGGTGCGCAGATTACCCAAACCTGAGTGAGAAAACACCCTAAGGAAGTGTTTCTCACTGAATAACGGGCAGATAGATTTTCCTACTTACATGTTAAGATACTCCTTAATAGTAAGCTTGCTGACTCAAAAAACTATTACTCACCTAGATTTGTTGTTTTAACAGATCTGTAAATTTCAGGGAGCCAATGTATCTACAGAATAGACATTGTTTTGGTGCAGGGTGAGTTAGTGTCATATTTTGACTTATTATGAATAATTATTAATAACCTATTATTCAAACATGCATTCATTCAAGAAGTGTCCACTATACACATGGTCCACATTTTTCAAAAACATGTCACAGGTTGTGTCCAAATCTGGCCTCAGACACGTGGGTAAAATACTGCCATTTTGTCTCCCTCTAGGCACTATGAGGAATACACTTTTGATTTTAGTGTCATATAGAATCATAGAATCAACTAGGTTGGAAAAGACCTTTAAGATCATCAAGTCCAGCCTTTACCCTAGGACTGCCAATTCAACCACCAAACCATGCCACTAAAGCCCTCATCTATACTTTTTTTTTACATTTCCAGGGGTGGGGGTTCCACCACGTTTCTGGACAGCTTGTTCCAATGCCTGAACACCCTCTCAGTGAAGAAATTTTTCCTAATATCCAATCTAAACCTCCGCTGGTGCAGCTTGAGGCCATTACCTCTTCTCCTATTGCTTGTTACTTAGGAAAAGAGACCAACCGCCACCTAATTACAGCCTCCTTTTAGGTAGTTGTAGAGAGCCATAAGGTCCCCCCTGAGCCTTTTCTTCTCCAGACTGAACAACCCCAGTTCCCTCAGCCATTCCTCATAAAACTTGTTCTCCAATCATGATAATGACAATATATATTTATGGAGATAGAATCTTTTCTTGATACACGCTGAAATTATTCCTCTTAGCATTAGTGAAAGCTAGGCTAATTTTCTGTGACACTACGCTCTCTTAACATGTTTTGCTTAATGAGAAAAACACATACAAAAGGTAGCTGTTACCACATGGCCCCAAAAAGTCAGGAAAGAAACTCAACTATATTATAAAATATTGAGTATCCTAATATCACATCTGAGATCCATCCAAGCTGTTTGTACTTAGCTGTACTGGCTGGGAGGGGGAGGAGGGAGAAGGGAAAGAAAAGACACCAGCAAACTTTGTTGTTTTGTTTATTTTTTACACCTGTAAGTGAAAAACAAATTAACTAATTTTATTTTTATAGGAGTTGTGAAAAGCATAGGAGCTTTGACTAGTAGCCTCTGGAAAGCAGACAAATCACTGTCAATGACTGATTTCATCATTGCATAAAGTCTTAGGGAATGGAAATCTTGGCCCACAGTGAAATACTGCAGCACTCATTAAAGCCCATGTGAGATATAGATAGATATAGATATAGATATATAGATGATATAGATGATTAATATAGATGGTATAGATGACAGATGACAGATGACATAGATATAGATATAGATGATATAGATATGAAAGAGGGATGCCAACTCACGATGGCTGTAGCTGTGGTTAAGTAGGAATGGAATACCTCTTTCTTCTCACACAGAGGCAGAAAAATGTGCCAGAGTAGGGCAAGAGCCATAGGTATGGCCTGCAAGTAACTGTATAGATCAATCTAAAGCAGCTGTTGAGTATTGTGGAGAACTGTTTTCTGGTTTTCAAGGCAAAGGTGGAGAGGGAAGTCCTGACCACATGTCTTTGGATCCATCTTCAAGGCACTTTCTGGGGGCCAAGTTGTGCTGAGGGTTTGCTAGCTCTAAAATCCCTACTGGAGAGATGTTCCTGAAGTTCCATGATGGCAAATGGACAGGGACTGGGTTTTCAGAGATTTTTAGCAGAAATACTGTGTAACTGCCACAGACTGGCCATCCTTACAAGGACTGGAAGTTGAAGTAGATGACATTATGAACTACACTGTTATCTGCAGTGTAGCTGGACAAATGGATTGTTCTTTATGAGCACAGATGAACTTTCTCCATTGTTTTGGTAATATAGGTGATGACACAACAGGTTAGCACATACATCACTGCCAAGGACTAGCATTCCTTCCTCTCCTGGTCTTTACTTGAATGATAGATTTGTTTGGAGTTAGCAACCTTTTCTTAGTTGCTTAGTTGATTGGTTACTATTTACACAGCTAGTTACTTTTTTGCATTAAACACTAAAGAAGCCCAGATATCCAGGGAGATGCAAAATTACTTCTGGCTGAAACGCTATTATATCTCTTGAACAATAAGCAGGTAAGGTAATTTTCTATCAGTAACAACCATTGCCGATTTCACAAAGTTAATATACGATCAAAAAAAAAAGTTTACTACTATCTGAGGGTCGGGTTTCCTTCATTCCTGGTACCTTTGTCTGTTAAATTACTCTTGGACAAAGAAACCAGAGGTTAGTTTTATTTTTTTCGTGAGGCATTACTTCAAACCTGAACGCAAATAAGTACCATCACTGAGCTGAGGCACAGCCAACGTGCACAACAGATACCTCGAGGTACAAGCAGCTTTTTAGGAGAGATTGCTATAGCTATTTAGTTAAAATTCTAATAAAGGATAAATGCCTCTACTTCAAGTCAGCTTAATTTTCTGCGCTTATGAGCCACTCTCTGAAAAGGAGAACGTAAAACCATAAAATAGGTTCTGTTTTCCTGCCACATTCTGGCCATTAGATGAGAGCTGTCCCCTCAAAATCATATGTTTTCTGTCACCATCACTATGTGTAGGGGGGGTCTGAAGGGTTATTCATTGCAAGAAGGCAAGTCAGCCGTAAGCGTGGCTCTAATTTGCCTAATATGTTGCCATTCACGGGATTTAATACAGTTGTACAGCAATTAAACAATTTCTTTAATGTGAGAGAAGAAGGCGTGCCGCGGGGAATAAAATAGCACGTCTGGAGCGACAGGAGAAGAGAGACTACATCCTCTGCGCAGTCCCAATAAGTGGTAATTTGTGATGGCTTTTTCTCTTCCGTCGCAGTTTGTCCCTAGTTTGCGGCTCCCATGCAAACCACCGCGGCCCCGCGCACCTCCCTCACACCCACACTGCACCCATCCCCCGGGGGGGTGGTCACAGAGGGATCTGGGGATATGAAATCGTTACATATATTCGTTTCCCATTTTAAGAGCAACGGCTTTAAACTTCATTGCGGGTTCAGCCCCATTGATTTCTCTGCGACTTTAGCCTGGAAAAAAAAAATCAATTAAAAAAATAGCAAAGAGCGAGCTGCATTTTATGGAACCCCTTCATGTTGGTGCTTTGAGTTGCAGGCAATGCCTCAGGAGGTTGTTGCATTGCTGTGATATGCAGGCTGGCCGTGTGCCGGGTTAAGCTTGAAGCCTCCACCCGGGCGGTGCGGGAAGGGCTTGTCCCGCTCGGGAGGGATGCGCTGGCTGTGATGGCAAATGGTCCAAAGGGCGACCTGCTCTCGGTGGGCAGGAGACGAGGTGAAGCTTCATGCTTGCACCACCTCCGCTTTACCTGATCGCTTGAAACCACCTCCATTGCCGCAGAACAAATGCAGGCGCAAAGAAGGGACTTTCCTGCTGGATCATGTCCCCTCCCCAGCGCCCACCGCTGTCTGGTACCCCCTAGAAACCGCCACCACACAAACGTGCTGCACAAAAGGTCCCACTCTCTCGGTGACATATGCCAGGCACGCGTTTTGTCAGGAGAACTGAAATAGTCGGAGGTAATTTGTAATACAGTGGATTAATTTTGATTGCCCGGGGTAGAAACAAAAAGAAGACTGTCTCTAACCATAAGCTGGGGGCTGGTTTATTTGCCAATATCAATATTTGTGTGGAAAGCTTAAAATACGTTGTTTTTCCAAGAGCTGAAGTTTTAAAAGGGGAGGAGGCGGAGGAGGCCCGGGGATGAAATATTAGCAACATATCGGTTAACCACTAAGTCGTTTTCTGTATTCATCTAGCCGTCTTTGGTAAGAAGGGCAGAAAGTCTAAAGACTGGGGGGATAGATGTTCCTTAATGCAGGCTTGCGTTTCAAAAGGAAGGGGCAGCTCTCAGCAAAGGACAAAATAAGGCTGAGACTGTACAGAGCTGGGTGCTGAAATACAGGGATAAAATTGCTCTGTGGCTTTCAGCATCGCTGAACTACACATTTTTAATCGGATCTAGCACACATCACATTTAAAAAAAAAAAAAAAAGTTCTTTCAAACGAGCTAGGCTTTGAAACCGGGAGTCCCTCTCAAAGCAGCTCAATGCATCCATTTGTTAGTGCCTCCAGCTTGAACAGGGATCTATTTCTTAGCCCCTGTCCCTTCTGTCTCACACCTTCTTTTAGCTTCGTGCTTAGAAACCAGAATGTCGACCCATATTTCATGCCTTAGAAGAAATTAATTCATCTGAGATGACAAGACAGCCACACACACACACACACTCTTCAGGCCCCTCGATATATTCAGAGACTCGGGGTCGCCTCGGTAATGTAGCTCGTATGTTTTCGAATTGGTCCTAATATTAATCAAGCTACCAGCAAGGAAGACGGTGTGACTCGCCAAGGAGGGCTTTGCTTTTGGTTTGGTCGTTCGCAGAGGTGCGCTGTTGCTCAGCGCTCTACAGCCAGCACCCAGACAGTTCGCCTTTGGAGAACAAGAAGGGGTCGCTGGTAGAGGAAAAAAGCAAACCAGCTTTATTTAGTTAGAATTCTACACTTAAAACTCTGAATCAGCTGTTCTGGGGGAGCGCCGCCTCCTTGGAAATAAATTCCCGGGGAGAGGGGAGAAGCAAATGTTCACCCGTGACACACTGTGTAACCTACTAGTGAGGGTTTTCGCGTTTGGATTTTGATCCTAAGGCATCTGTTTCTTTGCTATGTTTGTAGTTCGCCTTGCGTGTGTCTCTATAATTTATTGGAAAGCACGACGGAGTAGGGGAGGAGGAGGATTTGGTGTTCAGAAGGCAGACCCCGCTGCAAGAGCCCCTGCCCGCTTGGCTAAGCCAGCCACCGCGGTTGTCCCCCGACAAGGCGGGTGGAGCGGAGCCATCCCCGGCTTAGGGCAGAGAAGGGCTCTGCCTGGCTCTCCTACGGTCCCGGGTGGAAACCCTTAGCCTACTCTTATTCGAGCTGCGGAGCAAAAGAAGTCGGATCCGAGAAGCATCTTTAGAAGCAGATCTGTCTTCCTGACAGTGCCAAACTTTAAAGGGCTTTGAGTCCAAGGCCCAACTTTCAAATCCTTTCTAAGCTTGGTAAAGGGCTACAATAGCAGCCCGATAAAGCGTAGATTAAATTCGTGTATGATTTGTTTTTATAGCACATATGTAAGTAGGAGTCCTCATAATTTGAACTAGATCAAGATAAGAGATTAATGCTTATATAGAGCATCTCTGCTGAGATTTCCTATGGGGCTAAGATTAAATCCACACACTGAATATTATCTCGTTCCGTTTTGCGTTGAAAGGAACGTCGACGGTTTAAGAAGAGTCATTACGTGTTGCAAGAAGAAAATTGTCGAGGTTCGTCCAGCTCTGACAGCAATCTCGCTTTCCCAGCGGGCGGAATGGGACGGGAGAACCTTCCCGTTCACGGTTTCTTGTCTTACCCCGGAATATGCCTTTGAGGCACATGAAATCTTCATTTTATCTGTGCAGGTGTCATACAGAAAACCTCCCAAACAGGTCAGGTACTGTCAAAGCGCCAAACTGCAGGAACCGTGAAATGATAGCTGTTGCTATGTGTTGGCTGGTTTGTGGACAAAATCTGGGAGCCTCTGACCCTCAAGCCTGTCTGGGAAAGGCTCCGGGCTCGGGCCCAGACTAATGAGAAACGATCCATCGCTTTCCCCGCGCGGGATGAGCGGGGCTCAAAGCTCTCGTCCCCTGCCCACGCTGAATTAACTTTAAGTCACCGAGAAGAACAGTCGATTTGCTCCTACACTTTCACTTATCTCTGAAAACACAGGACCCAGGTTTGGGGTAAAGTCACTCCAGACAATGATGCCAATTAACGCTTCCCCACCGAGCGGAAAATCCTAGAGGTACCTCCCCACACCAGAACCGCGTTTTGTTTGTTTTCCTGGGTGAAGAAAAGCTGCCTGTAGGAACAAAGTTGGTTAAAGGAGGCTTGAATCGGGACCTTTTTGCAGCCTGGCTGCAGAGATCCGAAACACAATCGTTACTTTCAGGCAACAGGATCGTGATGCTTAACGTACTTAAAGAAACAGCCCCCAAAACTCAACTTCTTTCAGTGTTCATTGAGATGCACTGCACATATTTTGTTTGCTGACAGTGAGAATACTTCGCATGATTCTTCTGACAAACAGGATGTCTGGAAAATTATAAATCAGCCAAGCTAGATTTTGAATCTGCAATTTGCGATTTGCCACATTCCACTGAGAGGAAAATGTGGAGCGAGTCGCGGAGTATCTTTTTACACCTTCTTTTGCCTCCGAGGGTCAGGTCGCTCGTTCCCAGGACGGGGGGACGGAGACGGGGGCCCCGGGCTCTGGGAGGGTCTCCCTGCAGCCTAACTCCTGAACCCAGCGCAATGAAGTCTCTGAGTCTGAATGTGAAACGAGCAACTAGGCAAAGCCTCAGCCAAGAAAATAGAAGGCTTTCTGTATGTGGAAATACTGAACTGTTTAAGCACCTGTTTTTTGAGACAGACAGTTCTTTTCGTATTTCACGGACCTCCCTCCCCCCCCGCGGCTGCTGGTGTACCCTATCCCACGCAAAGGAAACACATCGCTCCCCGTCTTCCCTCGCTGCCAGCCGGCAACCGCCACTCGCTGCGGCGTTGTCCCGTGCGGGAACACCCAGCCCTCCTCCTCATAGCTTCCCCTTCCATTTTCCCGGGTAATGGAGTGTGTGAAGCGAATAAGACCCCAAAATTCGTTTAGTCCAGTCCCCGGTAGCACTGATTTCTTCCCATTCAGTCCCTAAACAAATTTCTTGTTGTAACTTTTCTGGAAAGAAGTGTTGATGTGAAACGGATTAAAAAATAAAAATATATTCTCCGTGGCCCAGGCATCCGTAGTTAAAAGCTGCTATTATAAATGGGAAGGAGGGACGGGCGGATGGGGAATCTCGGGCATTCGGACGGGAGATACTCGCCCGTATAGGCGCCGTTCGTACTTTATTTGAACAAAAGCAAGGATGTGAGGAGAGCTGTTGAGGAGATCCGCAAACATGCAGTCGCACTGTTTCGGCTGGAAACTGCCACCCAGAGCCGCCGCGGCAGCATCAGCTGGGCATCCCGCACCGATACCCTCCTAACCCCACCGGGACGGGCTGCCTCGTCCCGGACGGGTCCCACAGTTTCCCTAAATCCGTTCACTTTTCGGCATCGAGACGCTCGCGGTTTGTGCGGGATCTTCATTGTTAAGCTCGGGTCTGTAACTTCTGATCTCCAGAAGGGATGGAATGCGAGGCGGAGGAGGGGGAGGCAACCCGCCTTCCCTGCAGGAGAGCCCCGCGGGCGGAGGGCGCGCCCGGCTTATCTCCGGGGACAGACTTCCCCCGAGGAGCTCCTATGCACTGCAGGGGCGAGCTCCTTCACACCACCTCTGGCCACGAAACGTCTCTCCATCACATGTAACACCCTTTCACAGAAGGTTTAGGAGATACTTCATCTCTGGAAACACAGCGGCACATCTGCACGCAGCTCTTAATAACCGGGCTGCCTGGCGGAGGGAGGCAGTCCCCGAAGAAAGATGCTTTTCAAAGTTGTCTCACCTCAGCACAGGATTTTTTTTTTTCTTTCTTATTTTTATTTATTTTTTTCTTTCTTTGCCGCCTTCTCCCCCGGGATCTGTCCAACCCCCTTTAAATGGTTTTAGCCAGCTGAAGTCAGCTTTCTGTTTTCAAGCGTTTAAGGGGAACGAATGCCATACGTGGCGCCAATTCTCCCCTAGGTTACATCTCGCCTTCCTTTTGAAGTCAATTGGGTTGCACAGAGCTAAATGAGAGCAGAATTTGGCCCCTGGAGCTAACAATGATGTGGAACCACTCATATTTTTTATTATTTATTTATTTTCCCTGGGGAGGAGGGACGGATTTTAAGCTTCGGTTGTAATTTCTGTCTCTCTCCACCTTTAATACTCAGATATTGTTAGCGTATGTATATAAACCAGGGCTGTAATCTCGCCTGGGAGCTCTTTGCAAAGCCGGGGCGAAAAGCGAATGGAGTCACCGCGGGGGTGAAGATGCTGCGGGAAGGCTCTGTCTTCTTCAGCGGAGCTGGGGCGGGGAGGAGTGGGGGAGCAGCAGAGAGGACGCGGC